>NC_050573.1:341241724-341421724 GCF_011100635.1 Trichosurus vulpecula
GTTCCCTGTATACTTTCGGTATGAGGCCTTTTCAGAGACACTGGTTGTAAAGATTGTTTCCAAATTTTCTGCTTCCTTCCTAATCTTTGTCGCATTGGCTTTGTTTGTACAAAACCTTTTCAATATAACATAGTCAAAATTATCCATTTTGCATTTTGTAATGTCCTCTATCTCTTATTTGGTCATGAATTCTTCTCTTCTCCATAAATCTGACAAGTAAACTATACCTTACTCTCCCAAATTGCCTATAATATCAGCCTTTGTTCCTAAATCATGAACCCATTTTGACTTTATTTTGGTATACGGTGTAAGATATTGGTCTATGCCCAATTTCTGCCGTATGATTTTCCATTTTTACCAGTAGCTTTTTTTGTGAAATAGAGAATTCTTAACCCATAAGCTGGATTCTTTGTGTTTATCAAAGAGTAGATTGCTATAGTCATTGACTACTGCATCTTGTGTACCTAACCTATACCACTGATCCACCACTCTGTTCCTTAGCCAGTACCAATGAGGACTGCTGCTTTATACTACAGTTTAATATATGGTATGGCTAGGCCACCTTCCCTAGCATTTCTTTTCATTAATTCCCTTGATATTCTGAACCTTTTGATGAATTTTATTATTTCATCCAGCTCTGTAAAATAATTTTTTAATAGTTTGATTGGTATGGCACCGAATAGGTAAATTAATTTAGGTAAAATTGTCAATTTTCTATGTTAGCTCAGCCTAAGCATGAACAATTGATATTTTTCCATTTATCTAGATCTGACTTTATTGTGTGAAAAGAGTTTTCAACTTGTGTTCATATAGGTCCTGGGTTTGTCTTGGCAGATGCACTCCCAAATATTTTATAGTGTCTACGGTAATTTTAATTGGAATTTCTTTTTCTATCTCTTGCTGTTGGGTTTTATTAGTAATGTATAGGAATGTCAAGGATTTATGTGGGTTTATTTTCTATCCTGCAACTTTGCTAAAGTTATTCATTATTTCAAGTAGATTTTACTTGGTTTTCTAGGATTCTCTAAGTAAATCATCATATTATCTGCAAAGAATGATAACTTAGTTTCTTCTTTGCCTATTCTAATTCCTTCAATTTCTTTTTCTTCTTTTATTGCTAAAGCTAACATTCCTATTACCAAATTGAATAATAGCAGTGATAATGGACATCCATGTTTCACCCCTGATCTTATTGCAAAATGCAGCTCACTTATCCTCATTACATATAATGCCACCTGATGCCTTTAGGTAGATGCTACTTATGATTTTAAAGAAGACTCCATTATTCCTATGCTTTCTAGGGTTTTAAATAGGAATGGGTATTGTATTTCGTCAAAAGCTTTTTCTGCATATATTAAGATAATGATATGGTTTCTTCTAGTTTTGTTGTTGATATGATCAATTATGCTGACAGCTTTCCTAAAACTGAACCAGCCTTGCTTTGCTGGAATAAATCCTACTTGGCTGTAGTTTATCATTCTTGTAATAAAATGCTGCAATCTTTTTTGCTAATATTTACATTGTTTGCATAAATATTATTTAGGGAAATTGGTCTATAATTTTCTTTCTCTGTTTTGACTCTTCTCTGGTTCAGGTATTAGTACTATAATTGTGCCATAAAAAGAATTTGGTCGGACTCCTTCTTTACCTATTTTCCCAAATAATCTATAACTTACGGGAATTAATTATTTTTTTTAAATATTTGATAGAAGTCAATTTGTTCTTTTTCTAGCTTTTTCAGTTGCATGTCCAATTCATCGATCTCCTTTTTCTCTATTTTATTCATGTAAGCATGTAGAGATATAAAACTTCCCCTAAGAAATGCTTTTGCTGCATCCCATAAGTTTTGGTGTGTTGTCTCATTAGTGTCATTCTCTTGGATGAAATTATTAATTGTTTCTATATATGTTCTTTGACCCACGTATTCTTTAAGATTAGATTATTTAGTTTCTAATTAATTTGTAGATTATCTTTCCATGGTCCTTTATTATAAATAATTTTTTTTTGCTTCGTGATCTGAAAAGGATGCATTGACTACTTCTGCCTTTCTGCACTTGATTGTGAAGTTTTTATGCCCTAATACATGGTCAATTTTTGTGTACATTCCATATACCACTGAGAAAATGTCATATTCCTTTCTATCCCTATTCAGTTTTCTCAAGAAGTCGATTATATCTACCTTTTCTAAAATTCTATTCACCTCATTAACTTCTTTCTTATTTATTTTGAGGTTAGATTTCTCAAGTATAGAGAGGAGGAGGTTGAGGTCTCCACTAGTATAGTTTTGTTGTATGTTTCTTCCTGTAACTCCCTTAACTTCTCCTCTAAGAATTTGTATGCTATACCACTTGGTGCATATGTGAAGTAATGATATTGTTTCATTGTCTATGGTTCCTTTAGCAGGATGTAGTTTCCTTCCTTATCACTTTTAATTAGATACATCTCTGCTTTTGCTTTGTCTGAGATTGGGATTGCTACCCCTGTGTTTTTTTTTACTTCAGCTGAAGCATAATATATTCTACTGAAACCTTTTACCTTTACCCTGTGTGTATCCCAGTGTTTCAAATGTGTTTCTTATAAACTACATACTGTAGAATTATGGTTTTTAATCCATTCTGCCACCCTCCTCCATTTCATGGGATAGTTCATCACATTAACATTCACAGTTATAATTACTATCTATGTCTTTTTCTCCATCCTATCTGCCCTCCCCATTTATTTCTCCCTTCTCCCTTCCACTCCTCAACAGAGATTTGCTTTTGACCACCACCTTCCTCAATTTTCCCTCCATATTGACACCCCTCTTTACCTTACACTTTTCCCCTTTCTACTTATTCCATCCCTTGTAACAACACCCCCCCTTTTTCTTTCCCCTTTCCCCTCCTATTGCCTGTAGGACAAGATTGATTCTTATACTTTTCATAGTATATTAATCCCTCCTTGAAATAAGTCTGATAAGAGTGAAATTCAAACACTGCTTTTCTCCCTCCCTTCTTTCCCTCTACTATAATATTTTTGTGCCTCTTCATGGGATGTAATTTACCATTTCTACCTCCCCTTTACCTCTACTCCCAGAACAATCCTTTTGCCCCCTTTAGTTACGTTTTTTAGCATCACGCCAGTTATTTTATACTGACACCCTCAGTCTATGAGTATCTCTTATAATTTTTGTAATAACTAGACCATTCTCAAGATTGACATATATATGTGTATATATATACATACATACATACATATATATACATACATATATATATATATATATATATATATATATATATATATATATAACATATATAAAACAGTATAATCCTATATGAGGATGTAAACAATTTGCCTTTATTGAATAAAAAGTTTATTTCTCCCAATCACCTTTTTATATCTTCCTTGAGTTTTGTATTTGAAGATCAAATTTTCCATTGGTCTAGGGCTTTTTCATCAGAAAGGTCTGGAATTCCCTTATTTCACTGAATGTCCATCCCCTTGCCTGAAAAATTATGTTTAATTTTGCTGGGTACTTGATCTTTAGTTATAGTCCAACCTCTTTTGCCTTTCAGAATATCATATTCCAATTCCTCTTGTCTTTTAATGTAGAAGCTGCAAGGTCCTGTGTGATCCTGACTGTAGTTCAACAATAGGTGAATTGTTTCTTTCTGGCTGCTTGCAGTATTTTCTCCTTGACCTGTAATTCTGGAATTTGGCTGAACTATTCCTTGGAGTTTTCAATTTGTGATCTCTTTCAGGAGAGGATCAGTGGATTCTTCCAATGACTATTTTACCCTCTGGTTCTAGGACCTCAGAACAATTTTCCTTGATGATTTCTTGGAAGATACTATCCAGGCTCTATTTTTCATCATGACTTTCCAGTAGACCAATAGTTCTTAGATTATCTTTCCTGGATCTATTTTCCAGATCAGTTATTTTTTTTTTCCAACCAGATATTTTAAGTTTTTTTTTTCTATTTTTCCATTCTTTAGATTTTGTTTGGCTAATTGTCGATGCCTCATAGTGTCATTAGCTTCTACTTGCCCAGTTCTAATTTTTAATGAATTGTTTTCTTCATTTAGCTTCCAAATCTCATTTTCCGTTTGCTTAATTTTACTTTCTGAGAAGTCATTTTCTCCAATTAGCTTAAGAACCTCCTTAACCATTTCACCAATTTTACTTTTTAGAATTTGGTCTCATCAGTGAATTTTTTTCTTCTTTTTCCCTTAACTCTATAATTTATTTTTTAATTGTCATTGAACTCTCACAAAAATGGTTTTTGGGTTTGAGACCAGTTCATATTCTCTTTTGAAGTTTCAGATGAGGGTATAGTGTCCATCCTGTCTTCTTCTGAATTGGCATTTTGATCTTCCCTGTCTCCATAATATGAATCAATAGTCCTTGGTTTTCTGGATTGCTGCTTCATGGTGGTTGTCATTTTCATGGCTTTTAAAGTGGATCTATGCTTCTGAGGCTCAGGGGGATCTGCCCCAAGCATCTGGTGCTGGGAACTGTGGGCCTGGTTACTGGTTTTGTGTGCTGTGACCTCTGGTTTTGTCAGCTAGATGCTATATAATGATGATGCTCACCTCTTGCTGAGCTGGAGGTGGCTAGTGTGTGAAGGTAGAGGCCAGGTGGATGTTTCTCTGAGTTCCTCTGGCTTACACTGAAGCTCCTTTTGTGAGGTATCAGGGAGGGGTGTCTGACTGCTGGAAGTCTCCTCTTCCCCTAGGGCTGTGCTACAGCATGTGCGGTCTCAGCAGTTGTCTGTGCTGATGTCTGCCACTTTGCCTGGTTGTGTGAAGGCATGTCTGGGGCCCTGGTGTTGATGCTTCCTGGCTCCACCCCTGGGGCTCAGGATCTCCTGCTGTTGTGCTGAAGTAGGGCCTGCTGGGCGACCTCTCTTCCTGTACTAGAGTCCTTCTGCCACCACAACAGAGGGTCTCCCCAGCCTCTCAAGCTAAAAAGCTACTGAAGCACCACTTCTGACTCCTCTATGCCAGGGTTTCTCCCAGGGCTGTATTCTCTGGGTGATGAAGGGAGGGATAAGTGCCATTTTACCTGGTTGTCATGGCTCCCAGAAGTTCAAGAGGGTCAGTTTCTAACCTTTAGATGTGGACTGAAAGCCTCAGGGGTAGCTTCTCTCATTGCCACAGGCTCCATGCTGGTGTCTCACATAACTCCAACAGACTCCTGTCCTGGTCTGAGAGGTTTGTGGATCACCACCATAGCCAGTGCTTCAGCCCTGGGCCTGCTCCTGCTCCTGCTCAAGTATGGTTTAGTTTCATTGCCCAGTGCTCTCCCAATGAGGTTAAATGGCTGGGTTTCCCTGTTTTTCCCCTTCTGGGGTGGTCTGGTGCAGTTCTGCTCATGTGGCGCTCTTGTGAACTCTCCTGGCTTGAAAATCTGCCACACTTAGTCTCCTAGTGGCTTCTATTTCTCTCAAATCTACCCAGATTCACTTTTTAGAGGTATCTGACAAAATTTGTAATAGAGCTCCAGTAAGTCCCTGCTTTCATACAGCCATCTTGGCTCCCTAGCCATAAGATTTATTTTTATTCAATGCAGCAAGCAGGCAAAGCATATACATACACTATATAGCAATACAAATAGAGCTTTTTCTGCACATACAAGAAACCTACCATCCTCTGAGGTGAAGTAGATATTTTGGGAAGGGAAGATGCTTATACCTTAAGAATGGTTGAGAACAAGTATTTGGTGTCATATACAGGAGGAGACATCCCTAATCAGAGCCAGATGTGATGGAAAAATTTGTGGGATCTTTAATGGTATGAAGGGTAGGGCTTTTTTAAAATTTTTTCTCTTTTGGAATGCTAAAGTAATCCTGCATCTTTGAGTCTTGCCTTTCAACTGTAATGGCAAGCAAAGTGGGACTTTTTGCTGTTTTTTGAGTGCTTCTCAGCACTGAGGTATTCAAGTGCCTTTGATGAGTCTTGTGTTTGATTGAATCAAGAGTCTTTGAGGACCTGCTTAAGAAACAAGAAAGCCTGGTTCACATGGGTTTGAGTCACATGGTTGTGATGCCTCTGACCCTGAGAAAGGTATATAAGATCTGAGGTTGGTGTTTTTATTTTGAGGTTCTTACTCACTGGAAGAGTGTCATGTGATTTGACCTGATGAGACTCTGGGTATCCCTCATGGAAACCCCAGCTTTGAAAACCCAGATGTTGATGCTTCTCTTTCTGGTAACTGTATGTATTGCTATGGTTAGATGGGTAGAAGCCTGTCTTATGGTTTGCATTTATTTGCTCTGTTTATATAAGGCGTGCTTGTAAGTTCTGTTTGTATACTCTGAAGTTCAGGGTGCTGGCTTTTTGCCCATCCTCCCTAAAAGACACTCTTGACTTTGTACAATTGTTAATCATTTTTTAAAATGTTAAAAATACTTTAGAGAAGATGTTCTTAAACTTTTCTGTATCATAGAAGCTTTTGATAATTTAGTTAAACCTGTACATGTCTTTTGAATAGAGTATTTTAAATGTATAAAATAAAATTCATGTGATTACAAAGGCAACCAAGTGTATTGAATTAGTTTTCTATTTTCTTTTTTTTTCAGTTCAATGGCTCCAGATTAAGAATCTCTATTTTAACCTTGCTAAACAGAAACCTTCACTCTTACCTAACTTTCTAAGCAACTCACCCTTTCTGCTCTTCAAGGGTGCTGCACAGGGACCACATGTACTATTTTTGTCTTCACTCTAAAGAACATTCCACATGAAAAATTATTGGTTTTTTTTAAATAATATTTTCTGTCTGAATTTTCATGAATTCAGGAATTCTTGATCTTAGATTGTCCTATAAGAAACCTCCCAAAATTGGTGCATGCAAGAAAATAGCCTTTTGTTAATAAAAGATAATATCCAAATGTGTAGGTAGATGGCACAGAGTATAGAGCACCCCCCATGGAGTCAGGAAAACTGAGTTCAAATGCAGCCATACTTTCTAGCTATGAAACCAGACACAAGTCACTTAACCCTTTTTGCCTCAGTCTTCTCATCTATGCAATGAGCTGGAAAAGGAAAGGTCAAATCACTCCACTGTCTTTGCCAAGAAAACCACAAATGGGGTCACAAAGAATTGTACACCACTGAAATTAATGCTCAACAACAAAAAAGATTCACATAGCAAACTGTCCAGGGAATTCAAAATTGCTCTCTCCTTTACATAAGAGGTCCACATTCAAGATGAATGTCTTTGAATTTTCTTCTAAAACTCCTTGCATGCACAGGGCTTCCATTGTCACTCATTCCCCCTGTGAGCTGTCATTGCTAATTTAGGTGGTTGGAGAAAGGAGAAAATCAAATCTCCCTCATTCCCAGTGCTCCCTACATTTTGAAGTGGGACTTATGGGGAAAGCAAAGTTCAAATTTTCAAGAGTTAATGCCAGAGAGTGCAATCAATTTGCTTTCATTACCTACAAGAAATTTGTTTTTGAGTCCACAATCACCATGAATTAAGAGGCATGAAAGCATCATAAACAAAGGTTGCTATAAAAATGTAAGTAGCAAAAAAAAAAAACCCACAGCCACAAACCAATGAAAACTTGAATATTGTAAAATTAAAGAAAGTCTGGTCCTAATGAAGAGAGATGAGAAAACACCCCCACCTCTCTCCTTTGCCGTGGTGAGAGGCACACTTTTGGTGAACATTGCACATATTTTCAGATTTTTCAATGTATTGAACAGTCTTGCTAATTTTTTTTTCTTCTTCCTCTTTTTCTTATTCTTTGCCTTAAAATGTTAATTATTGTATTGGATGACTCTGGGAAGACAGAGGGGAAGAGATCTTGGGAGAAATTCTGTTGATTAAAAAACATATTCATTTTTATCTTAGTAAGAATGTTTCTGTTATATCAAGGGCAGTGAGCAATATGCAGTCATTTACATGATGATTTTTTTCTTTTAAATCAACCATCATTCCAAATGTCTAGTTATGTCAAGAGAAATTAGAGGATTTGTTTCCTGTAGCCCCAACATATGTCTAATTAACTCAAGAATAGATATTATCACTATGAAGTGAGGCCAAATCTTTTCTTTAGAAACATTACCTCACAGAAATATATAAAAGGGAAATTATGGTAATATCTATATGAATAATTTATTAATAAGAATAATATTCAAAATAACAATATTAGATGTTGTTAAAAATTCCACAGCCGTTTGAGATAGGTAGTACAACTGTCTCCATTTTAAATACAATGAACCTAAAATAGAAAGTGGCAGCTAGGAGAGGGCAGATAGAATGCCTGGACTGAAGTCAGGAAGCCTCATCTTCCTCAGTTTGAATCTTTGTTCAGACACCTACTAGCTATGTGACCCTGGACAAGTTACTTAACCCTGTTTACCTCAGTTTTCTAATCTGGAAAAAGGATCTGGAAAAGGAAATAGAAAACTATTCCAGTATATTTTACCAAGAAAACCACAAATGGGCTCATTAAAGTTAAATGCAACTGAAAAATGACTGAAAAAATGTAAAAAGGGATGTAGGGACTTGTCTATGATCACATCATGTAGCTAGGAATTTTCGTTATTCTTTAAAAAAAATCAGTATCCTGATAAATTCGCATATTCAAATTATTTCCAAAATACACAACAGATTTATAATAATATTTTAATTATAAGGAAATGGCAGGAAAACAGGTGTCCAATAATAGGGAAACAAAAAAAACAAATTATAAGAAAATTATTTTATGACATTGTAATGGCATTGAATTGTATTACAATAGAATATGTTGTTGTTGTGTTGTTGTTATTTGTCCTTCATTCTTGACGAGTAACATGACATCAAGGAAGTGATCACATGGCATGGGAAAGAATTGGATTTAAGGGAAGGAGGGCAATACAATGCTATCATCCTCACTTTCTCCTCTGAAACCAGCTGGGTCCAAAGACAAGGTATAGACCAGGATAACTAGAGTTGGCCCTGTATGCAGGGAGAATTTTATTGTTCCATGGGAAACTATAAATAGAAAAATGCAGAAAAACTCAAGAAAATCTATATATAAGAAAAAGTAAATAGAATAATTTAGACAATCCTAACAATAACGCAAAGGAAAAGAATTTTGAAAATGTCATAACTCTTATCAACATAGTGTCTGTTCATGTCAGGGGACTGATGTTGAACTATTTCTTTGATCTCTTGGAAGGACGGTGGTAAACAATATGGGCAGAATGAAGTATATTTTCTCAGACATAATCCTTTTTTTTGTTTCCTTTGTATGAAATTGAACTTATTTTTACAAAAGTCTTTTTTTTTAATTTAATTTATTTAATATATTTAGTTTTCAGCATTGATTGTTACAAGAGTTTGAATTATGAATTTTCTCCCCATTTCTACCCTCCCACCCACTCCAAGATGGCATATATTCTGGTTGCCCTATTCCCCAGTCAGCCCTCCTTTCTGTTACCCCACAACCCAGCCATACCCTTTTCCCTTCCTTTCTTGTAGGGCAAGCTAAATTTCTATGCCCCATTGCCTGTGTATCTTATTTCCTAGTTGCATGCAAAAACTTTATTTGTTATCTTTGAACATTTGTTTTTAAATCTTTGAGTACCAAATTCTCTCCTCTCTTGCCCTCCCACCCACCCTCCCTAAGAAGTCAAGCAATTCAACAAAGGCCACGTGTGTATCTTATGCAATACCCTTCCACAATACTCATGTTGTGAAAGACCAACCATATTTTGCTCCTACCTAACCAATCCCCGTTTATCAAATTTTCTCCCTTGACCCTGTCCTTTTTTGAAAGTGTTTGTTTTTGATTACCTCCACCCCCATCTGCCCTCCTTTCTATCATCCCCCCCTTTTTTTATTCTTCCTCCTTCTTTCCTGTGGGGTAAGATACCAAATTGAGTGTGTACGGTATTCCCTCCTCAGGTCAAATCCAATAAGAGCAAGATTCACTCATTCCCCCTCACCTGCATCCTCTTCCCTTCCTACAGAACTGCTTTTCCTTGCCACTTTTATGCAAGATAATTTACCTCATTCTATCTCTCCCTTTCTGCCTCTCTCAATATATTCCTCTCTCATCCCTTAATTTTATTTTATTTTATTTTAGATATCATCCCTTCATATTCAACTCACCCCTGTGCCCTCTGTCTATATATGTATATATGTATATGTATATATATATATATACATACACACACATATATACATATACACACATATATACATATATATACATACATACACATATATATGCACATACACAAACATATATATATATACACATACACACACATGTATATGGATATGTATATATATGCATATTCCCTTCAGCTACCCTAATACTGAGGTCTCATGAATCATACACATCATCTTTCCATGTAGGAATGTAAACAAAACAGTTCAACTTTAGTAAGTCCCTTGCGATTTCTTTTTCTTGTTCTTTTTCTTGATTACCTTTTCATGCTTCTCTTGAATCTTTTGTTTGAAAGTCAAATTTTCTATTCAGCTCTGGTCTTTTCAGTGAGAAAGCTTGAAAGTCCTCTATTTTATTGAAAAGCCATATTTTGCCTTGGAGTATGATACTCAGTTTTGCTGGGTAGGTGATTATTGTTTTTTTTTTTTTAAGTCCTCACAATAGTGATTTTATTAAATTAGTTGCTTTATAAAACATTGCAGATGTCATAATTGTTAACATAACAATTTACCAAACTGTAGTAACTGTTGCAGTTTGCTAAGCATGTTTGTAAAGGAAAGGAAATGCCAAAAACCCTGTCAAAGTTGTTGTTTCAGCCTAGGAGAACAAAAGAAGTTTTTGTTTCTCAGACATTTTAAAATCAGGCAGATAAAACAAGTCAAGAATTTCCCCCCCTCTTTAAGAGCTGCATCAGTAGAAATATTCTGGTAAATATAAACTAGACTGTTTATATACTCGAAATACCACAAATTGGATTTTGTCGAATGCAATAATGGAGACATTACCGCTGCGGCTTCAAGGTTGGTGGTTTTTGGTCATTTAATTTTTTAAAATGTCAAACTAGTAGCCATTTGAGGTACAGTATCCTTACTCTGAAATAAGCAGTCTTCTTTGCAATGTATTCAAAATCCTCACGCTCTACCTTAAGACAAAGCAATTTTAATACTAGGTTCACACCCATATGCCCTTGTTGCAAACTGCTTTTGTTGACAAGATATGAAGTAGTTCAAGGAGGTATGGTTAAGGCTGTATTATTGAATGGTTCTGGTAAATACTACATATTTTTGTCACGTTGCAACTATTGTTTCCAATTTAGTGACTCTGCTGCCCTGGAACCAGATAGCAACAATGACAACATTATTAGGATTTCTTTTACTGTGATTTAGTAGCAACCAAGTTTCCCGATTTTAACCCCTTGGCAACAAGAACCAAGTTCCCCATTGCATTAGCACCTAAGTGGCAAGGGGTTAAGTAACCAGCACAAAGATACTGCACTTTTGATTGTAGCATTTGGCAGAACTGAAAGGAAAGGAAGTTGTGCTACATGTTGAAGGGACTGTGGGCAACAGAAGAAGACAATGGGGAGAAGATGAAATGTCACATGAAGTCTTCAAAGTCTTGCACGTATCCTCCGTCATAGCCACAGTAGTCTGCAAGATCATCTTTCATTGTAGCCTCTAACCCTCCTCCACGAACCACACCTTTCTTCTTCTTCTTGGCTTTGCTTTGCTTTTGTTGTTTCTGTTTTTCACTGCATAGCACTGTCAATGAATTGGTAATCTTTTTCAAGTCATCAATTTCCAATGAAATACACACATCTCCAACTAATGCTTCCAAGAAACTGGCATAATATAGAGATTTTTCATACTGTGTAATTTTATCTTTTAGTAACTTGCCAAACTCTGTGAAGTCATCTCTTGAAGAGGGGTTCATGGCATCTATACCACAGATTGTGTTATTAACACCAAACGTTTCTTTTGCTAATTCAAGGTCCGCCTCTTCCTGTACTTTCTTTAGCTGTAGTTTATCTGCTAATTGTTCTTCTGGTGTAAGCTCTTTAGATTCTTCAGGCTCTTCCAACCTTTTCTTAATTTCTTCTTGTCTTTTCTTCTGTTGCCATTCTTTCTCTTTGATTTTTTCTGCTATTTTCTTCTTTTCTGAAACTTTCGTTTCTCTGCCTCCTCTTTTTTTCTTCATCATCATCATCCTAGTTTTCCTTGATGTCGTCATCCTCATCCTCACCCTTCCAGGGGTCCCCGCCGGCCGCGCCCCCCGCCTTCCGCACCAGCTCCTCTACGGAGAACATGTCCGCGTCCCAGGAGTCCGAGTCCCCCGCCGCCGCTGCCATCTCGGGCCGGGTGTGTGTGAGTGCGAGAGCGAGAGAAGGGGGAAGGAGAGCGCGAGAGGGCGGGTGGTGAGTCACCGAATAGCTTCTCGCTGGCCAACGAGGAGTACGCCGGGAGGGCGGCGGAGTGTCAGGCCCAGGCCCAAGACCCCGCCCGAGGCCCCGCCTCTCACAAGCCACGGGAATTGATTATTGGTTTTAATCCTAGCTACATTGACCTCCAGAATATTGTATTCCAAGCACTTCGATCTCTTAAGGTAGAAGCTGCCAGATCTTGGGTTATTCTGATTGATTTTCCACAATACTCAAATTGTTTCTCTCTGGCTGCTTGCAGTATTTTCTTCTTGATCTGGGAGCTCTGGAATTTAGCAACAATATTCCTTGAAGTTTTCTTTTTGTGATCTATTTGAGGAGGTGATCTGTGGATTCTTTCAATTTCTATTTTACCCTCTGGCTCTAGAATATCAGGGCAGTTCTCCTTGATAAATTCTTGAAAGATGATATCTAGGCTCTTTTTTGATCATGGATTTCAGGTAGTCCAATAATTTTAAATTATCTCTCCTGGATCTATTTTCCAGGTCAGTGGTTTTTCCAATGGGATATTTCACATTGTCTTCCATTTTTCATTCCTTTGGTTCTGTTTTATAATATCTTGATTTCTCAAGTCACTAGCTTCCACTTGCTCCAATCTCATATTTAATGTAGTATTTTCTTCAGTGGTTTTTGGACCTCCTTTTCCATTGGGCTAATTCTGCTTTTCAAGGCATTCTTCTCCTCTTTGGCCTTTTGGAGCTCTTTTGCCATTTGAGTTAGTCTATTTTTTAAGGTGTTGTTTTCTTCAGTACTTTTTTTCCATATTTTTTTGGGTCTCCTTTAACAAGTCATTGACTTGTTTTTCATGGTTTTCTCGCATCCTTCTCATTTCTCTTCCCAATTTTTCCTCTACTTCTCCAACTTGCTTTTCCAAATCCTTTTTGAGCTTTTCCATGGCCTGAGACCAGTTCATGTTTTTCTTGGTGGCTTTTGATGTAGGTTCTTTGACTTTGTTGACTTCTTCTGGCTGTATGTTTTGGTCTTCTTTGCCACCAAAGAAAGATTCCAAAGTCTGAGACTGAATCTGGGTGCGTTTTCACTTCCTGTCCGTGTTCCCATCAAACTTACTTGACCCTTGAATTTTTTGTGGGGGTATGACTGCTTGTAGAGTAAAGAGTACTTTGTTCCAAGCTTGAGGAGATGCGCTGTTATTTTCAGAGTTATTACAGCCAGCTCTGCCACACCAGCACTCCTCCTTCCCCAAGAACTCCCAACCGGGACTGAAGTCAAATCTTTAGCAGGCTCTGCACTCCTGCTCTGACCCGCCACTTTATTCCTGCACCAGGCGGGCCTGGGGCTGGAAGCAACTGCAGCTGTAGTTCTGTAGCTTCACAGCCTCTGCTGCCTCTGGGGTGGTGGCTGAAATGCAAATTCCTTTCATTCTGTCACTGCAGCGTTTCCCAATAACCTTCTCTGTTGTCTTTTGTGTTTGTGGTTTGAGAAGTCTGTTAACTTTCACAGCTCACTGATTCAGGGTGCTAGGGCCCACTCCACCCAGCTCTGGGTCTGGTTGGTCCTGCCGCCGCCCATGCTGGGCTCTGCTCCTCTCCATTCCCAGCTCCGTGAATGATAGACCTCACACAGCGATCATCCAGGCTGTCCTGGGCTGGAGCACTGCTTCCGTCTGCTATTTAGTGGTTTCTGCAGTTCCCTGTTGTCTTTGATGTTTGTAGGTCGAGAAGTCTGGCAACTGCCACAGCTCACCGATTCAGGGCGCCAGGGCCCTTTCTGCCCGGTTCCCAGTCTGGTTGGTCCTGCAGCCACCCACACTGGGCTCCACTCCCCTCCTGCTCCCAGATCCATGCATGATAGACCTCACCTAGCGATCATCCAGGCTGTCCTGGGCTGGAGCGCTGCTTCCCTCTGCTATTTTGTGGGTTCTGCAGTTCTAGAACTTGTTCAGAGCCATTTTTTATAGGTTTTTGGAGGGACTTGGCAGGGAGCTCACACAATTCCCTGCTTTCTAGCTGCTATCTTGGCTCCGCCCCCTCTACAAGGGAAAATCCTATGGGTCAGAGGAATGACTGGAAAGTGACAGTAATGTAAAAAATATAGAAGAAACGATCAATGAAATATTTTTAAAGCAACATGACCATTTAAATTTAATATTCTTTTATGAAAAACATAAGTACATATTGGCAATGCTGCATCAAAATATCTTGTTTATTTCATGAATGAGTTGCTGAATTCTGAATTCAATACTTTTATGTGGTGATAAAGAAGGAACAGTGTAAGACGAGGGGGAAAATAGAGTAATACATTAGTTATCTCTGTCTAAGAAGCTGATTTTACACCAGTTGCCTTTGTTCTTCCTGTCTGTTTCTAATTTGATGACAGTTTGTCTTATCTTGTGCAGCAATATATGAAAATCTTTCTATCTCTGAATAACTTATACTGACTTGCCTTCTCATTTTTATTTTTTTTTGTTTTTCTTATTATTTATGAGTGTGTATTCCCTTCTATTTTGTACAATAGAAAACTGAGATATGTTGCTCCATTTCAAACTTGCTTCTGTCACAATGATTGCAGGCACTTCTCCTCTGATTTGAATTGGACTTTGTATCTCCTAGTTTCCATCAATCATGGACAATTTCTTTTTTTTTTCCTGTCACCCTACAGTACAGGACCAACTGGAGCAAATCAGAGGTGATGCCTTTATCTAATTTATGCTTGAACTTTCTTCAGTGGCTGTAACTTCATATGAAGTCTAGACAAAATGAAATAGCAAACCATATGTCAGTGAATTTTGTTTCTCAGGACTTTGTCCCAACTAGATGGTTTTAAATGATCTCTGTCATGGATGCTGAATTCTGCTTTTTGCAGCTGGAGGAAGGCAAATAAATTCCAGAGTAAAACAGCAGCAACAACAACAAAAGTCTAAACCTTATGAATGAGTATTTAATAAGTCACTACTTAGTATCAAGCCCTAAACCTCTTTTTAATTCAGAGATACAATTGTTGCTAAGAAAACTATGAATTACTGCACTCAAAATCAAAGGAATTTCACAGAATTATAGCATTTTAGACTTGGAAGGGAAGTGGAAATTTTCCAGTGCAACATATTCATTTTACAAGTGAGGAAATTGAAGTCCAGAGAAATGATTTGTCCAAAGTCATGAAAAGAATAAATGACCCCACTGGAATAAAGCTATAATCATCTAAGTCCTTGTCAGCACATTTTACTAGTATTATATCTTTATTACAATAATGGAAAATGTTGCGTTAACAACATTTTATTAGATATCATCAAAACAATCTATATTTCTAAACAGTTATCTTCCAGATTACATATCCTGCTGTAATCTATTTCTTGAACTCCACTTCTCCATGACTATCTCCCAGCCAACAGACATAACTCTTTATCAGGCTGTCCTAAACTCTTGACTGGTCTATTATTGTGTTGGCTTATTAACTTTTCCTTTTGTCTGCTTTCCAGCTTTTCCTTCATACAGCTGTGAAATTAAGCTTCCCAAGTCACGGGACTGACATTCATACACTTCCTCCTGCCTGTGAGATAAAATACAAACTTCAGAGAATGAATTTAGATCCTTCAAAATCTGGATACAGACCATCTTTACCTTTTTTTTAACTTCCCTCCCAACCAGTGGCAATTCTATCCAAAATAGTTTACTGGCTTTTCATTTACTTTATTTAAGAATCAGAGATGATTTCAGATCCTGGCTCAGCAAGTTCCTTAATTTGTGCCTTGGGACACATCACCTAATTTTCATGAGCCATGCTATTCTCATGAAGAACTCAGTTCTGTTTTTCCAAAAGCAGTGGTACTCAATGCTACCAGTCATCCTCCCATTCATTAAGGTTTCTCAGTCAAGATAAATTCTTTCTTGCTCTGATCAGCATTGTTAAACCTTATCAGTATCTTCTTTCCTCCTCCAGCCTTCTTGGGAAGAAGAAACAAAATTTCCCTCCAATTTTAATGCCTGGCAATTAGTATTTCTGCCTCCCTGGTCAGCCCTTCTTCAACAAGTCCACTAACATTTCTTTCCTGTTATAACTGAAAAGTGAAGCAAAATGCCTGAATATGATCCCTGAAGCAAATGGAAAGCATGTTCCTATAACTGTTATGTAAAAAATTTTAGGCATGTAAGTGAGATGCTAAGAAGGCTTATAATTCTCCTCTGGAGACTCTTGTTAAAAAATGTAACCTGTGGAATTATTTTGAGTGTTTTTGTGTCTAAGGTAGGCTCCTAAAATGCTATCTTTGTCAGTGAATTGTAACCAGCAATACTGAATGATTCCTGTCTAATTTTTCTTAACACTGTGCTAGAGACCCAAGGCAGAATACCTGAGGAAGGTGGGAAGACCCTCAGGGTTGCTCTTCCACAGAGAAACAGTTATAATTGCCATTCACTCTAAGCCAGGAGGGCCCAAAATACAGCTATCACGTAGAATGTGGGTAGGGACCTATTGTGGTCCAATCTATGAGCTTTAGAGTGAATTGAGTTTAAGGTTTTGTGAAAGAAGAATGAAAGAGAGAAAGAGATAAAGAGAGAAAGAAGGAGAGAAAGAAAGAAAGAAAGAAAGAAAGAAAGAAAGAAAGAAAGAAAGAAAGAAAGAAAGAAAAAGAAATCTAGCCAGTAAACCCCAAGTTAAGTAGGCAGCTTCTGGCCATCCAAATTTACCTTCCTTTGGAGAGAAGAAGGAGAAGGAAAGTGAAAGGGAGAAAGGACAAGCTGAGTTACCCAACTAGCTGGGTCCCTATTCAGGCAGCTCAGTCTACTCACAGGTTGTGTCTGTCCTTAATTTTTGAAGAGGACCATGACATCAGGGAAATGATGACATGACCAACAGCTGACTTTGATTTGAGTGAGGAAGAGCTGTGCAAAGTCACCAGCCTCACTTTCTCCTCCAGAGCCATCTGGGTCCAGTGACCAGATACTCATCAGGATGACTGGAGATGAGCCAGAATGCAATGTGACCTTACTTTCTAAAACCTTGATCCTTACAATGATCCTGTTATGTGCTATTATTGTCCTTGTTTAATGATTGAGGGAACCAACACAAACAGAAGTGAAATAACATGTCCAAAGTCACATTGGTAGGAAGTATCTGAAGCTAGATTTGAACTCATTTCTTCCTGACTCCAGGCCCAGCTCACAAACCATTTCACCACCTAAATGCTGGGCTGAGAAAAAACATAGTCCTGCCATACGTTTTTAGTTGTTGCAAGATTAGGCCTAATGTTCTTGAGACTACCATGACAGTTTCCACTTAATGGAGGCTGTTAGCTGATAGAACATAAGCATGGAAAAATACTGATAATATCTTCAAGGTTCATATAATTGTGTCTCCCAAATAATATTTTGTCTCCCACTTAATGGAGGCTGTAAGCTTATAGAACATAAGCATGGAAAAATACTGATAACATCTTCAAAGTTCATATAGTTGTATCTCCCAAATAATATTTTGTCTCTCACCAGTTTGTTTGCGTTTTTCTGCTCTCTGATAAGAAACAACCCAAAATAATATTTTGCCCTGACATCTGATATGAAATTGGGCTAGCTCCAGGAAGGCCATGCAAGTTCATATTATGAGAATCTCGCTCTCAGAAAAACACTTTGGAGCATTCCCTCCTGTCTAGTAGATAGTCTTCAGGCATAAGAGCGTTTCTATCTCAAAACAATAATATTGTGAGAAAATAAGATACAAAACAGATAAATATATAACCCTGAATACTTCATGGTAAAGACATTTGAAACACTACTGAAGGTATTTAATACAAAGGACTAGGAAAAAAAAATCAACAACAATAATACCTAGAGGCATTTTGTGGGACAGTAAAGGAACAGTAGATTTGAAATAAAATCTTGACTTTGTTCCTTCCTCTGTAAATTTGAGTAATTCCCTTCACCTCAATAGAGGTCAAGCTAGATATATTTAAGGTCTCATTTAGCTCCAAATATATGAATTTCTTTTATCAAAGGTACTATTGTCACTTTAAATACTACTAAAAATCTTCATGGTGTACCAAGGGGCAATATGGAGTAGTGATCTTAGAGTCAGGAAAATTTGAGTTCATGTCTCTACTTCTGAGACTTACTAGGTCTGTGACCATAAGTAAGCATTTTAACTCTCAACCTTGGAAATCAAGACACCATATTATGCCATAAAATCAAGGGGTATGCATATCATATTTTAACTCCTCAAAAGAATTTCATTTGCATTATCTCATTTATGTTCAAAATGTCACAGTATAAAATACAGATGAGAAACAATTATAGATGAAGAAACTGAAATACATTTTCTATAGAAGCAAAGAAGTAAAAAAGTTCACATCTCTAGCTTGTAGCCAAAATGCATAAATAAAGGAAGATGCAGCTTTAGGAAATTACTTTTCTTTTTCTTTATTCACCATCCTTTAAAAGCCTTAAACACTATATGTACATATATATATATTTTTTATCTTTAAATTTATTTTTATTTTGAGTTTACAACACTCATTTCCACAAAGTTTTGAGTTCCAAGTTTTCTCCCTCTTTATATCGTCTCCCCTCCCCAAAATAAGGCATATAATCCAATATATGATCTATGCAGACCTTCGCATTAAACTTATTTACACAATAGTCATATAGTAAAAATTATAACCAATGGAATGAATCATGAGAAAGAAGAAACAAAACCAAAAAAGAAGGAAAAAAAGAGAGCAAATAGTTTGCCTCAATCTCCATTCAGACTCCATGATTCTTTCTCTGAATGTGGATAGCCTTTTCCATCATGGGTCTTTTGGAGCTGTCTTTGAACCTTGTATTACTGAGAAGAGCCAAGTCTATCAGAGTTAATCATCTCAGATACTGTGTGTTTGTAATTGTGTATAATGTTCTCCTGGTTTTGCTCCCCTCACTCAACATCAGATCATGTAAATTTTTCCAGGTTATTATGAAGTCTTTCTGCTCCTCATTTCTTATAGCACAATAGTATTCCATTACATTTATATAACACAATTTATTTAGCCATTCCCCAATTGATAGGCATCCCCTTGATTTCCAATTCTATGCCACCACAAAAAGAGCCACTTTAAATGTTTTTGAACATATGGGTCCCTTTCCCACTTGTGTGATCTCTTTTGGATACAGCCCTAAAAGTAGTATTGCTGGGTCAAAGGGTATGCACTTTTTTATAACCCTTTGGGCAAAGTCCCAAATTGCTCCTCAGAAAGGTTAGATTAGTTCACAATTTCACCAACAATGCATTCGTGTTTCAATTTTCCCACATCTTCTCCGGCATTTATGATTTTCCTGTTTTCTCATGTTGGTCAATGCAACAGGAGAGATGTGGTACCTAAGAGTTATTTTGATATGCATTTCTTTAAACAATAAACACTATACATTTTAAAATCTTATTAAAAGTCCTCATAGTTTTTGGTCAGGTGATTTTTCTTTGTAAATAATGACTCTAGTTGGCACAATTTTGTCAACTTGATTTACATAAGTTGAAGCTATAGATATAATCTTTGGGGGCTAACAACAATCCAAACTATTCTTTGTTCTATAAAAAAAAACAACCTTTTTTCAAAGAAATATTAATTAAGAGAAAAACTTATAACACCTCATAAATAATAAGCTAAACAACTTTAAGTCAGATGGTGGTAGTTTCTTTGGCTTAATATATATTAAAGGTATATAATTCAAAACATGATATGATCAGAAATGGAAGGTATAAAAGATGAAAATCTTGATAGGTCAGATCAGTATGTTACTCCAAGGCACTCAGATAATTTTTAAGCAAAAAACAAACAAGCAAAAAATATGTAGGAAAAGATTATACAATTTACGACACAAGCATAATAAAGCTATATGTTCTTTCCCTATATGTTGACCATATCTTAACAATAGAAAGATCTAGGACTTTGTTAGGTACTTCCTCAATCCATGTATATCATGACCTCACTATGTCTTACTAGATAAGTCTTTGCAACTTACTATGGAAGTATCATTATTCCCTTTGCAGGCACTTTAGTGATGAACAATTCTAAACTTTTCTAGGTGAAGTACAATCTGTTTCCAGGAAAGTACTTGGAACTTTTCCAACTTGGTAAGATGTTATAAAAGTTGTATTCTCCAGAACAGGCTTTAAGAACTCAGTGACATTCCTATCCTTCATGAGATCTCAAAGAAGCAAAGAAAATACTTTATAGGTGTTTGACATCATAGATTAGGTCAAAGAGGTAATCCAATAATTTTACTTAGATTACAATCATCATAAAATATACGTTTAGTAGGAATAACCTAATTAGATCTAATAAAAGTTTGTCCCCACTTTTTTCAAGAAAAACAATATATTTAGAGTGTGTGTGTGTGTGTGTGTGTGTGTGTGTGTGTGTGATTAGGGAAAAAAATAGGAGATTATTTGCCTGTACTTAATGGGAGGTAGGTATATTATAATTGAGGAGAAACATAGAAGGAAAACATTCTCAATTGAAGGCCCAATTCTACCTAAAGTGCACAAAAAATTATGGTATCATTTGAAGTGTCATGAAAAACAAGGTTAATTTTGACTATAATGAATCATAGCATGAATAAAATCAAATATTTTCAAATCACATATTCCTAAGTGACCTATAATAAACCAACCACAAATCTTTCTACATTAGTTTAACTTGCAATTATGCTACAAAGGAAGAGTGCAGATTAAAATTGAAAATAGATGTACATGAATAATAGCATTCAAAATATCTAGTCCTATTTAGTATTTGAAATATGTGTTATTTTGTGATCATATAAGAAGGAGGAATAAATAAAAGACTTCTAAAATCAAATAAAAAGCATAAGTTCCCATTTTTCTTTTTTCACATAAAGTAAAACTCAGTAGCTTTTACAAATATAGACTATCAGACTCAGCTAGCTAGCTAGATAGATAGATAGACAGAAAAATAAAAACTCATGATATATGGTGGTGAAAATACAAAGGTATGTTATGCATTTAAAGAAAAATAGAACATCTCAAAATGGTAAAATGGTATTTTATGCCTTTCCTCCATGAAAGCCTTTTTATTCATTTCATTTTAATTTAATTTTATTTTCTCTCAGTTTCTTTTAATTATAATTTTATCTTAATTTTATTTTTAATTCTTGTGCACTTTTTTGGGGGATGGGCAAAAGAAGATGGTGGGCAACAAAGATCTTCTACAATAACTTTGTAAATTCACTCTTTGACTCCAATCCCCTTCCTCAAATAATAGCAAGTGGAGCTGGAAATTAAGACAAAAAGGAGACCCCTTCCTAACACTCTGAAATCAGAACATTGTACATAAATCTCTTAGTATTTGCAAGCTCTACAACATTAGAAAACTCACCTTTATTGCCTAAGTAAAAAGCCATCCCTGAATTGTAGAAAGTCTTTGAAAGAAAGTATGGTTAGAGGGTAGGAAAATGATGTAAAAAAAGAAAATGAGAGAGCTTTCAGAAAGTTAGAAAACAAACCATGCATATCAAAGTTTACAAAGATAAAAAAGGAGGAAAGTTTCAAGGAAGAATAGATGATAAAATATAAAAACAAAAACAACCACCAAAAATTAATTTTTTAAAAAATAGCTCACAAGTGATAATCAAGGCAAGAGTTGCAATAGAATATTGGAGATGGAAGGGAAAACTATGGAATGTTAAAGACTGATTCTCAGATCTTGAATTAAATTCTACCGCTGAATTAACATCAATTACTTTTGAATCTAAAAATGTTAGAGGATTTGGCTGAGATGGTAAAAATCATCTTCCCTGCATGGTGTGAATCACACATTCTGTAGAACTAGTTGAAGGTTAAAAGTGGTTGGGAAAACTGGAGCTTGCATCAGGATATTGCTAAGATATCTGCTTATGTAGCACAATGCTCTGAGAATTTGTAGTTTTACAGACCCATATTATGTATTATTTCAAAACGTACTAAGTATAACATTGAAAATATCACTTCCCATCCACCCTACCCCACCCCCACTCCAGAAAGTTTAACATCCTTGAATTCTCTTTTAAATGCATTTAAGCACTTCTCAGGGAAAATGTCAATTGACAATGGAGGCATAACTCAAATACTTGTTGGAGTTATATTTCATTGTTCTTCTTCTGAAGTGTAAAGAGATATCAAATTAAAATAATTTTTCCAAAAACAAAGATGAGAGGTCCTCAATTATTACATATGCTGAAAGTGCTGTTGCATTAGTGGGTTTCTCTGCATCAAATTACTTAACTAACTAGAGTTTATGTAAGCTATAACTTTCTTGCTATTTAGAAAGAAAAAAAGGTAAGCTATATTTACTTTGGGGACTTATTGAATTATTAAATCAGGGCAGATATATCCAATTATTTGAGCACTTGCTAAGAAAGACCAGATGGCAGTAGGGAGAAATGCTTCAATCACACTTTGGTAAGGTAACAAAGATAAAGGGATAAATGCTACAGGGATAGGAGTACAGAGGTAGATGATGTGGAGATGGCAATGGGGTGGTGGAAGAAGGCAGACAGTATGGGCAAGAGAATGGATGTAGGACATTACTTACATAACTGTGGATCAGAATAAGGAGCACTTGGCAGAACCCACAAAATAGCAGAGGGAAGCAGGGCTCCAACCCAGGACAGCCTGGATGGTCTCTGGGTGAGGTCTATCCCGCATGGAGCTGGGAGTGGAGGGGAGCAGAGCAGAGCCCAGAGTTCGCTGCACAGACCAAACAGACCAGGAGCCAGGTGGAGAGTGCCCTAGTGCCCTGAATCAGTGAGCTGCAGCAGTTACCAGACTTCTCAACCAACAAACACCAAAGATAACAGAGAAGGCTAGTGGGAAAAGCTGCAGCAGTAGAAGGAGTTAGCTGTTCATCCACTGCCCTGGGGGCAGTGGAAGTGGGGCAACTACAGAAGTACAGCTGCAGTTACTTACAGCCCCAGGCCCACCTGGTGGGAGGAATTAAGTGGCAGATCAGAGCAGGAGTGAAGAGCCTGCTGAAGATATAACTCCAGTCTGGGTTAGGGGTTCTTGGGGAAGGAGCAGTGCTGGTGTGGCAGAGCTGGCGCATATCCCCAAGCATGGAACATAGAACTCTTTAGTCTACAAGCAGTCATACCCGGCTGAAAAACTCAAGGGTCAAGTTGGTTGGCTGGGAATATGGCCAGGCAGCGAAAATGCACCCATATTCAGTCTCAGACTCTGGAATCTTTCTTTGGTAACAAAGAAGACCAAAACATACAGCCAGAAGAAGTCAACAAAGTCAAAGAGCTAACAACAAAAGCCTCCAAGAAAAACATGAATTGGTCTCAGGCCATGGAAGAGCTCAAAAAGGAGCTGGAAAAGCAAATTAGAGAACTAGAGGAAAAATTGAGAAGAGAAATGAGAATGATGCAAGAAAACCATGAAAAATAAGTCAATGACTTGCTAAAGGAGACCCAAAAAACGCTGAAAAATATAGTGAAGAAAACAGCACCTTAAAAATAGACTAACTCAAATGGCAAAAGAGCTCCAAAAAGCCAATGAGGAGAAGAATGCCTTCAAAGGCAGAATTAGCCAAATAGAAAAGGAGGTCCAAAAGACCACTGAAGAAAATACTACTTTAAAAATTAGACTGGAGCAAGTGGAAGCTAGTGACTTGATGAGAAATCAATATATTATAAAACAGAACCAAAGGAATGAAAAATGGAAGACAATGTGAAATATCTCATTGGAAAAACCACTGACCTGGAAAATAGATCCACAAGAAATAATTTAAAGATTATTGGACTACCTGAAAGCCATGGTCAAAAAAAGAGCCTAGATATTATCTTTCAAGAAATTATCAAGGAGAACTTCCCTGATAGTCTAGAGCCACAGGGCAAAATAGAAATTGAAAGAATCCACAGATCACCTCCTCAAATAGATTCCAAAAAGAAATCTCCTAGGATTATTGTCACCAACTTCCAGAGCTCCCAGATCAAGGAGAAAATACTACAAGCAGCCAGAAAGAAACAATTTGAGTATTGTGGAAACATAATCAGAATAATCCAAGATCTAGCAGCTTCTACATTAAGAGATCGAAGGGCTTGGAATACGATATTCCGGAGGTCATTGGAGCTAGGATTAAAACCAAGAATCACCTACCCAGCAAAACTGAGTATCATTCTCCAAAGGAAAATATGGATTTTTAATAAAATAGAGAGCTTTCAAGTTTTCTCAGTGAAAAGACCAGAACTGAATAGAAAATTTGACTTTCAAACACAAGAATCAAGAGAAGCATGAAAAGGTAATCAAGAAAAAGAACAAGAAAAAGAAATTGCAAGGGACTTACTAAAGGTGAACTGTTTTGTTTACATTCCTACATGGAAAGATGATGTGTATGATTCATGAAACCTCAGTATTAGGGTAGCTGAAGGGAATATGCATATATATATATCTTTATGTATATATATGTATATGTGAGTGTGTATGTATGTGTGTATATATATAATATATATATACACATATATATATATACATATATATACATATATATGTATATGTATATATATATATACAGAGAGAGAGAGAGAGGACACAGGGTGAGTTGAAGATGAAGGGAAGATATCTAAAAGAAGTAGAATCAAATTAATGAATGAGAGAGGAATATGTTGAGAGAGGGAGATAAGGAGAGATAGAATGGGGTAAATTACCTCACATAAAAGTGGCAAGAAAATGCAGTTCTGTAAGAGGGGAAGAGAAGGCAGGTGAAGAGGAATGAGTGAATCTTGCTTTCATCAAATTTGACCTGAGGAGTGAATACCACACATACTCATTTGGATATCTTACCCCACAGGAAAAAAGGAGGAAGAAAATAAAAAAGGGGGGGATGGTAGAAGGGAGAGCAAATGGGGGTGGAGGTAATCATAAACAAACACTTTTGAAAGGGGACAGGGTCAAGGGAGAAAATTTAATAAAGGGGGATAGGTTAGGAAGGAGCAAAATATAGTTAGTCATTCACAACATGAGTATTATGGAAGGGTTATACATAATAATACACATGTGGCCTATGTTGAATTGCTTGACTTCTTAGGGAGGGTGGGTGGGAGGGAAGGGGGGCAGAGAATTTGGAACTCAAAGTTTTAAAAACAGATGTTCAAAAACAATAAAAAAAAGTTTTTGCATGCAACTGGAAAACAAGATATACAGGCAATGGGGAATAGAAATTTATCTTGCCCTACAACAAAGGAAGGGAAAAGGGATAGGAGGGGAGTGGGTGACAGAAGGGAGGGCTGACTGGGGAACAGGGCAACCAGAATACATGACATCTTGGAGTGGGGGAGAGGGTAGAAATGGGGAGAAAATTTGTAATTCAAACTCTTGTGAAAATCAATGCTGAAAACTAAATAAACAAAATTTAAAAGAAAAAAAAAGAAATGAAAAAAAAAAGAATAAGGGGCACTTGTGCTGCATGGACCCTTAGGAGATAGAGGAGTACTTTTGGGTCAGGCATTGAGGGTCTCATTTTTATTGTTTTTTTTTAGTGAACAGATTAACTCTGATCCATGTCAACATGGTATTAGTTTTTGTTGTTGTTGTTGTTGTTTTTATTTTTTTTTATCATATCCACACCTTTGCGAAGCAACCAGCAACATTTGGTGTTCTATTGGTCTTATCGTGGATGTCTTAATCTTATTTAAAATTTAGAGAGCATGGTAGTTAACAGTACTTAAAGGCCCTTAGGGCAAGTCTTAGCTAGCTTCCAATGATTTAGCACGTAGTCTCATTCTGCTCCTTTGATGTATGGAACAGTCTGAAAGTGATTTCTAGATTCCCTTTTGCAATTTTATTTTCTGTTGTTACTTTATATTGGCTATTTATAAACTTACTATACCAAATAGAAAGGAGTGGTATTAAGGTACAAGATACAATTTTAACAGACACGCTAAAAACTCTTTTTTACAAAATATCCTAATCAATATCCACAGCACATTCTCCTACCTTCCTCAGCCTAGCTAAACATTATTAATGTTTAATGTCATTGTAGCTTGAAGGCCTTTTAGCACTTAGTCTGAGACCTATGAGTGAGATGATTCAAATATGTTTGTATTTAATTGAGGTATCATGAATGGGATTGGATCGTTTCAGTCCCATCCTTATACTTAGACAGTTGTCTGGGGGCACTGAGAGGTCAAGCTACTTTCCCCAAGCTACTCATGGTTCAAGAATGTCCTTTTCAGACAAGAAAAAGATGATAAATTTTTTTGTAATTTGCAATCTCCATCAACACTTTAGAAGAAATACGATAAAGCTGGCATTTACAATGAAAATTAGTTTTATTGAAGCACAGGGAATACTCCTTTTCTTTGTGCTTCCTTCTTCCTTCTTTATCTTAAAAATTATTCTCCCTTTGAAGTACAGGGATAATCAGATGAACTAAATCATTAAAAATATATGAATATTGTATGGAAGAACCAATCCTGTGGTTGCTGATTAGATAAGATACTACAAATATCTATTTATCTTTTAATTTTGAGTGATATTATTTTCAAAAGAGCACTATAAAGTATTACTAATTATATATGTGTTTGTCTATATATCTATATATGTTATTTTTATGTCTATCAGGGATTATCTTTATTATTATTGCTTTGAGAATTTATTGTTGCTGTTGTTAATACTTATTTTTTAGGGTGCTTATTAACTGTATATTGATTGATTGAAATGTAATCTTATTGCCAATTCACTTGCCTAGGCCCTTTTTATCTTATCCCTGTGCTACTACCTCAACTTTTTTTTTAACCTGGTTGCTCACCTTTTTGTCACTGGGGAAGTCCCTAAAGACAACAGCCAGATTCATTTTCTATTCTCACAACTTTAAGCTTGTCACTGCACAACAGTATAGTATGCCAGGTTCTTTTCATATCATGTAGATTCAATTCAAATTTGTGACCATGACCTTCACAGCTCACCTCTAGGTGGCCATATTCTATCTAGTTGATTCAAATAGGATAGTGCATCCAGCTCCATATGACATCTGTGCTTTAGTCATTTCACTTTTTAATTATTATGCATTATTAGCATTATTATTAATAATAATCAAGTAATTATATATTATTTATTTATTATAATTACATGTAAATATTTAATTAATAACTATAATTATTATTGATTATTAACCTTATTCAAAATTGATCTTTGTTTTCATTATGAACTTTTTACATTTGTTTTTCTTTTGTGCAATTCTTAAAGTATCCTCAAAATCATAATATTGCATAGAGATGGTGATAATTATGTAAAAGGAAACAGAGGCAAAGAATCCTCAAATTTCAGGTAAATACATGATTCTATCCACCAGAGGGAATTCTAGAATCTAAAACTATGAAAATAACTTGAAATGACCTAAAAAAAGGCCTCCAACTCTGGAATGATCCCTTTCCTCCTTTTTATTCAAATGTCTTACTGAATAAGAAAGGCTTATAATGTAATTAAAAGTGCTCTCCCCTAGTCCACTGGGCTTTACAGATAGTGTGACTTCAACCCACCTAATTCTTTTAAAAAGCATAATCAATATTCTTCAGTTATTTCATTTTATCATTTGAAAAATTCAGATAGAAAATGATTTTTGGTACACTTCCTCTAACAAGCAGCAACACATTATAAACATTTTTGATATATGATTTCAAAGTGAATAAGTTTTGGCAAAATTACAAAAAACAGAGCTGTCTTGGAGTTCTATCATTTTCTCATCCTTATGCTAAATTTAGATTACATTATTCCATATTTAGACAGTCATATTTCAATGGATGTGTCTCTTATGTTGTTCCTTTGCTATGATAGTTTGGAAAGACAAATGGAGATGTCTGTGCTTCTTTCATTCATATATATTGACCTGTTAACAAATCTTTCATATAATGTCTTGAGTTTCCTAGATTTGCATTCATTTATTCTCTCATTGATTTTTATGTCATACTTTCTATGTGTGATATATTGCCTAGAGGAATTACTTTCATTTCTTAGTGTCTATTATTTATTTATTTATTTACTTATTTATTTATTTCATTATTTATAAGTTCTTAGTTTACTTATTCACAGCCTTGAGGGGACTCAGCTGTGAGGGAGAAATGCTATTTTTCATTCTTTGTAAAGATCTTCCTAAGGGATTTTTTGGACTACAATTCTCAATTTTCAATGATGGAAAATACTAGTTTTTTTCTTTTGTTTTCTCTACATTTTACTAAAATCCATGATAACATTGAGCCTATTCTTGGGCAAAGTAAGTCACTCCAATTGTAAACATGCTTTAATTCAACAAATACCTATTCAGTGTCCATTAAATGCAAGACAGTGTTCAAGTCTTTGGGGGAAAGAATAGAGATGATGTGTAAAGATAGTAATAAAACATCATAATATTCCCCCAAGAAGCTTTTAATTTAGTAGACTAGCATCTGAATATTTTGATAGTAAATGCAACAAATGGCTAATAATTCTGGGTTACCATTAATTCTGTTACCTTAGGGGAAAAAATTCAGGCATTGAACTTTTAGTGTATAATTTATTCACATTTTGTCAAAGCTGTTAATGGACTCATCAGATGAAGCTTCAGTAATCCTACCTTTCCAAGATGGTTTGGGTTAACATTGATTGGATTAAATTTTGGAAAGTGAGGTTTCTGGGCAATTTGGTGCTTAGAAACTAAATTGTGCAGGATGATAACAGAAGAAGAAAAAGAATTAGATCTATGTCAAGGGAGAACAAGGGATAGAGACTTGAATGAAGGACACATGAAACATATAGAGTAATTATCAGTTACTGTCAGTGAGATCTTGGAAGAAGTCAACAGAAATGAGAGTCATGAGTTTGATTTTATGAAAAAACTGGGTAGAAAATACAGGAGGCCCAAAACTATGGATTGGCAATGGTTGTAGAGAGAGTTGGGGCAAGGAGTATCCACAATTAACTTTTTTTAGCTTGTTTACCTAAGACAGGAAAAAAAGAAAATGAAAAGGCAATTTAACTTCTGACTCTAACATACACTATTGTTACCATGAATCTAATTAGATTTTATCCTCACTGCAATAGAGGAAAAAAGGAGGCAGTAAAGGCAAATCTGATTGTTATTCTTATGGAGATATGGGAGATGGCAATCATTTTATGTACATGTGTAAACATATATGACCCGATTAAATTAAAAAAAAAACATTTCTGGGTATTCTTTTTGAATTAAATACATTTCAATTCCTAGAGTTCTAGGACTTTTGTATGTCCTGATATAAGGATGCTATGCTAAGGACTTGGATCATGGTTTGAATAGCTGATTACTGAAAGTGGAGCACTTAACTTATAAACATCAAGGAAAAGCAAGACACTCTCTTAATTGCTGGCAATACAAAAAAGAACAAGAAAAAAGACCTTTCTTGTCCCCCCCAAGAAGCTTACTTCCTAATCTGAGAAAACAACACATGAAATGTAGTTTAAAAGGCATGGAGAGGGGATGAGGGCACCCAAAATTTCAAAGGAAAAACAAGAACATGACTAAGAGAGAAATGAAGGCAGGAGGTCCTAGGTGTTTTTGCAAAATGGAGGGTGCAAAAAGGACTCACCAACAGGAAAAAGCAAGGTAAGCATTGCAGATGATATTCCAAGGTGTTCTGTCTAGAGCTATAGTTGGATGCTAAAGAAAGAGAAGGCCCCAGATGCCAAGGGAAGTTCCACAATGAGATAGCAATAGAGAAATTACTTTGAAATGCAGAGAAAATCAGAAACATGCCCAGGAGGGGAAAGAGATTCAAGAATCAGTTATATTTTGGTCTATGAGGGCAATTTTCTAGAATTTCTCACAGGGAAAACAACCTTACTCTGCTATTTATATTACTTCCTCCAAACCAAAATTTGGAATGATGAAGGCATCATGCTTTCAGAAAACTTTTGAGTCAAAGTATTGAGATAAGTAATTAGTGTATACTGAAGATCTAGAAGAATGAAAAATACATTCTTCTATCACTTACAACTTCTATATTACTTAGAATAATGTTATAAAATAATTTATGGGTGTATAAAAATAGTATCAAATAGGGGAATTGGGAAAGGCCTCAGCATAGGGGGCGCATATGTTGAGCTTTGAAAAGAATATATGGCTTAAGATAAAGAAGTGAGGAGTACTGTAAGATTAGGAGATAATTTATATAAAGTCTTATTAAAGTGGGTACTAGTCATATCTGAGTGCATACAAATTCCCCATAGTGAATGGGTTTGGCTAGAATTTTCATGAAGTATCACTCTATACCACTTTCTACTCCCACCCCTACTCCATCCAATATGGAAAATGAGTTGGACTTTAAGTTAGAGTTTTATTATTATTATTGAAAATTGATTCCTTTTTTCTTATAATCACAGAAATGGTCATATAACCTTTGTATTGCATAACTTTTGTTTCTAATTCTTGCTAAATAACTAGTTGACTTTCTTTTCTGGTCAAATATGTCTTCAAGTAAGCTAAAAGGCGAAGAGAAGCTAGGTTATGCAGGGCATAGAATGCCAGGTCTGAAGGCATCTTTCTAAGTTCAACTCTGGCCTCATATACCACTATCTGTGTAACCCTGGACAATTCATTTAACTCTGCTTGCCTCAGTTTTCTCATCTGTAAAATGAAATGGAGAAGTAAACCATAAACCACACCCATATCACAGTCAAGAAAACTTCAAATGCAGTCATGAGCAGTCAGACAAGACTGAAAAATGACTGGACAACAACAACAACTCAAAGGCCCAAAGAAAGATGAGGAAATCTGAAGCTGCTTCTCAGCAGATGATCTATATTTTTTTTCTAAAAATGTGTGTTTGGAAAGGAGACAATAACTGCCAGTGATGCCAACATAACAGGAAGCTATTTTGAACATCTACAGCACTATGGGTTTGGCATTCTAATTTCCTAAAACTAAGGATTTACTATCTTTAAAAATGGGAAAAGAAATTACATTTTGCTTAGCAAAATGTTTTAGGATATTTTGCAACTTAAAAAAGAAGTGTAAAAATATATCAATCAATGTATATTTACTTTGAGTATTTACTTAGAAATAGGTCTTTAAAAGTATAATGTTAATGTTTGTCCATATTGCATTTTTTCACAAGAATTTGAGTATTTGTCTATGTAAATATTAGATGTTAGATATTCTAGTAATTTTCAAGTTTCCATGATACTGCTTATGCTTCTCTAAATGCTGGGAGTCACTCTATTGGATTAGTCTCTATATCATTAAGGCAGAATTCATGATTTCAAAGAAAATCATAAATATGCCTGAATGGTCCAGAATTGTAGGATATAAGGAATTCTCTAAGTAGAAGGCAGAGGATTTAAAGCATTTATTGAAGCTCCAAAGTAGCAGATGCAGGGACCAGTGTCCCCAATTCAATATCTTGGCAAGAACCTTCCAAAACCAATATGCCCATCTCACAATAGTGACCAGGAGGTTACAGAAAAATATTATGGCAGCAACCAAGCCATACTGGTGCTTCCCCCTAATACTAGGGCCCCCCAGTAAGAAGATGACCCACTAGCCTCAAGCCCTCGCTCAGCACTCTCCAGTCTGCATGAGGGTGAGTCCTGTTTTTTGTAGCACCTGCTGCCACTTCTGCTTCTGCTGCTGCTGCTGCCACTTCCCCTTCTCCTGCCTCCACTCCATCTCAATCTCCAAGCTGTGTTCTCTCCTTTTATATTGTCATCCTGTCTACTAGAACATCATCTGAGTGACCAGGATTCAGGTGCCCACCATTGGCTCCAGTCTTAGTCACTCCCCCTAGAACCCTGAGAGCGCCGCCCCCCCAAGCCTATTCAAATGGGCGGGAAAGATCTTCTCATTTACTGATTGCCTTTACTTTCAGCCACAAGATCTTTCACATCCATTACATAGGGAACTTGTGTCTAAATAGGTACAAACTCTTTTTCTCCCCCTTTTTTTTCAAGTACAATAGAATCCCCTCGGAATGAACACATCACATTTGCAAAATACTTAACATAACATCTCATCATCAGAGTGGCCACATGGCTCTTTTGTCGGCCCCTAGATCTTTGTGTCCATTACATAGGTCAATGGGAAACTGGTGTCAATGATACTATAACAATAAAACAATACAACAAGGACAATACAAAATAAGGACACAGAACAATATCATCATTCCCCCTGCCCTGAATGAATGCGGCTCAAAATCGTGGGGTAAGGGGCGAAGGTCTTATTCTCCATAGCTTCTTCTTGCTAAAATTGGACTTAGAGCTGTCCCTGCCCCATGTGTTAATCACACAAGATCATCTTCCCTCTGAGTGACTTGTGGCATTTATCAGCATCAGACATACTTCTGGAGTCCATGAATCTATTATTATAGCCCTTCCATGGTAAAATATATGGTTCAGGGGTACAATTTGGTAATTATCATCCCCTGAATAGACAACTGTTACAGTATTGTCCTTCCCATGGGCTATGACTTCTGCAGCCTTTGGAACATCATCTGGCTTCTGTTTTACCCATACTTTAGCTCCCGATTTTATTCCATCAGTAGAACCAAAGCCTTCCTTTCCTCTAAGAGTTATTTTCAAAGGAGGGTCAGTTTTCACAAAGGGTGTTTTTTCACAGGGAATAATAATCACTTGGACGATACTATTATTTCTACAAAATTTGACAGGTTTTTTACCAAATTCTGGAGTGTCACAACAATTTCTCTTTGATAATTAGAATCTATCACTCCAGCCAATACATGTACTCCTTGAGCTGCTAATCCTGGTTTAGGTAATATCCACCCAAAATGATTCCTGGGGATTCTCATACATACCCCAGTAGAGGTTTTTCTTACCTCTTTCCTATTCAACCTAAAATTCTCTATGCAATGTAATTCATATCCTGCCAAACCAGGTGTTCCTAGGCACGGTGTTGGGACATCTTCCTCACATTCCAAAATTCATTATTTTGGATCTCACGTGTTTGCTGTTTTCTAATCTGCAGATTTGGGGTCATCATTCTGGCTACAGGTGTACTCCCTCCTAAGGGCCTATTATTCAAATTCCATAAGGCAATAAACAAATTATCCTTCCAATGTCGATACTAATTATTAGAGCCTGATTTTCTTAGCTATTCTTTCAACAATCCATTCATTCTTTCAATTAGCCCAGATGCTTGTGGGTAATATGGAATATGATATATCCACTCTATATTATTCAATACTCAATATCTTTTCATTTCATTACCCATGAAATCTGATCCATTGACACTTTGAATCTGCATTGGGGTTCCACAGTATAAACATACACTATTTAGGGTTTTACTGGTGTCTTTCTGAGTTGCATCCTTGTAAGGACAAATCACTAGTACACCTGAATAGGTGTTGACACATGTACATATATATTTACATCCCTTATCTTGGGGTAGTATTGCAATATAATCTATCTGCCAAATCTGGGCTGGAACTTTTCCCCTTGTTATTTCTCCAGTTACTACCCTAGGAACAGTTCATTCTTTTTTCTAATTGGCATATACAACACTCCTCTGTTATTTGTTTTAACAATGCATAAGAAACACTAATACCTTGATCCTGTGCCCATCGATGGGTGGCCTAGACCCCTAAATGGTCAGCTGTCTGGTGGACCCATTTTGCTAAGGTTGGGTCTTCAGTTGGGGTCGGAGTAGGGCCAATAGCAATCTTTGCTAGTCAATCTGTGTGTGCAGTGTACTCACATTCTGGTGTGGTCAGGGTCACGTGAGCATCAACGTGAAAAACTGACAAATTTGTAACTGAAGGCATATCCCATATATCTTCCCATAACTCTTTACCCCAAACTTGTTTGCCATGAATCTGCCAATTCTGATTCTTCCATATAGGCATCCACATAGCTAACCCATTAGCTACTGCCCATGAGTCAGTAAATATATGACACTGTCCTCCTTTGTCTGTCTTGATGGCTTTATGTACTGCCATCAGTTCAGCATACTGGCTACTTCCACCTATTCCAGAACTTTCCAGAGTTTGCCTAGTACAGGGGTTATAGGCTACTGCTTTCCAATGTCTCTTGTGACCCAAATATTTTGCTGTCCCATCAGTAAACCAAGCATGTTTCTTCTGTTCCTCAGTAAGTCCATCATATCCATTATTCCATTTCACTAAGGATAGTAGCATCTGTTGCTTAGGTTCAGGGGGTTTTTTATTCCCCTCAGTGTCAGTGTTCACCACAGATTCATGTAGAGCAGGAACTCCACTTTTGCCTGCTCTGGTCCTATTCTGAATATACCACTTCCATTTGATTATGCTTACCTCTTACGCATGTCCAATTCTGTGGGAAGCTGGGATACTCATTAACCAAGTCATAATCGGAATTCTAGGCCTTAATACCACTTCATGACCGAGAGTCAGTTGCTCAGTTTCTACCAAAGCCTGATATGCAGCTAACAGCTCCTTCTCAAAAGGTGTATATTGCATTCCAGACGAAGGTAGTTTCCTTAACCAAAATTCTAGAGATACACTTCAACTTTGTTGTTTTTGCCATAAACTCCAATTTGCATAGTCATCTTGCACAGTCACTTGTAATTCTACTGGCCCATTTTGTATAGGCCATAAATCCAGGGCTAATTGTATAGCAACCTTTGCTTCCTCAAAAGCTCTACTTTGTTCAAGTCCCCAATCAAATCATATTTCTTCCTGGTGACTTTATACAAGGATTTCAAAATCTGTCCCAAATGTGGGATATGGTTTCTCCAATAACCAAATAGCCCTATGAACTTTTGGGCCTCTTTCTTATTAGTAGGGGTGGGAAAATCCTGGGTTTTTTGTTAAGCTTGTAGCAGAATTTCTTGCGTCCTTTGTTCCACTGTATCCCCCACAATTTTACAGTTTGAACTGGCCCTTGAACCTTTGCAGGGTTAGTTTCCCATTCTTTGCTTTACATATGGTCAATTAACAGTGTCAGACTCTTCTCCACTTCTTTTATATTTTTTCCCTGTATCATGATGTTATCTTTGTAGTGGGTAAGTTGTACACCAGGTAACTTTAATTTGTTTAATGCTCAGCTACAATCCTGTGGCAAATAGTCGGGCTATGAAGATATCCTTGTGGTAGTAGGCATGTAAATGTATACTGTTGGCCTTCCCAAGTAAAAAACTGGTCCCATTGCTTGGGGTCTATTGGGTTTTTAAAGAAGGCATTGGCCAAATCAATAACTGCATACCAAGTCCCTTCATGTTTCTGTATTCTCTCTATTAAAGTAACGGGGTCTGGAACAGCAGCATACAGGGGAGGAGTCACTTTGTTCGGCTGTCTATAATCTACCGTCATCCTCCATGTTCCAACTGATTTTCGAACTGGCCAGACAGGGTTGCTCCATTGATGAGGTGAAAGTGTAGGTCAGTTGTATCTGACTCTTTGTGGACTATGCAGTCCATGGGGTTTTCTTGATCAAATGGGCAGGAAAGATCTTCTCATTTACTGATTGCCTTTACAGCCCCAGCCTTGATTTTTCTTCCCTTATATGATCATATTGAGGTATATGTGTGTGTGTGTGTGTGTGTGTGTGTGTGTGTGTGTGTGTGTAGGTGTGTGTGTATGTGTAGGTATGTGTGTGTGTGTGTATGTGAGAGAGAGAGAGAGAGAATGAGAGAGTTTACTTTTGTTAAAGTTTGTCATCTAATTGCTTGTATCTTCTGCATTTTCTTTGTCCATGCACAACAAAAAATAATGAGAGCTATTTGAATAAAACTTCTCCAGTATAACTTATTTAGATCATCAGGCATACCTAACTTTCCTCAATGTCTTATTCTAAGCCAAGAAACGTGGAGATAATGTTGCCAATCTGTGTAGAAATAGAAATTCACTCTAATAAAATCCTATTCCTCCATCATCATTATTTATGGACTAGATCTATGATTCCACTGATGGAGGAAATTCCCCCCCAAAACTCCCTTTATCAATGCAAATCAGTATCTTCTTTGTACCATATAGTCATAGACAGTTGCCTCATTCACTGAAAGGTTAATCAAATTGTCCAGAGTCACAAAGGCAGTGGTTGCAGAGATGAATTTTAAACCCACACCTTCATAGCTCCAGGGCTCTATGATTCTATCTACTACCTCCACATTGCCTTTTACATATTATTAAATGTTTATTTGCTTATGTTCACTCTAAATTCTACTACACTTAAGACTTATGGCACTGATTTAGGGGCACATGCAGTAATTCTTCCAAGGCTTGACTTGGAATGATTTCTGTACTGTCTCTTAGAGCTATGCACATTCATTAATTTAATATGGACAAAAACAACAACAACAGAAATAATTGTTAACCATCTATTTAAATCCTGTATTTTCAGTAGTTGATTGTCAGGAAAGTCTGAGATTTTTTTTTAAATGAAATAAAATGGAAACAATAAACTTCTCTCAAATCCTAAAAGAAAACAAAGCGCTGTTTGTTGAGTATATCAGCACCAAGAGGAAATTAGACCTAGAAGTTACTTTAAAAGTAAAAGGCATTGGTAAAAGAAGATATCTTCAAACCAGCAGCTGCTCTTTGGTATGACCTGATTCCTGTTTTCTGAGAACATAGTAGCTCTGTGTTTATACACTATTGGAAAATTCAAGGAATACTTAGGGAAATACTTCTGCTGGGCCTCAAAAATTAGTTTCTGGAAAATCCCTCACCCTATCTCCTAACCCCACAATGATGCATCATGGCAATATGCTATCCTATCACAATGTTTTCTATTGCCATTTATGTGACTTGGTATTTTTGTTGTTTTGTGGTATTTTATGATTAATTATGTAAATGTAAATATAATGATGTGGTTTAACTGGAAGTCTTGCCAAGCTTTGCAGCCATATTCGCTACTTTTTCTGCCTCTGTCTCTCTCTGCGTGTCTTTCTCACTCCATCTTTGCTTCTCTTTCTCTATCTCAGTCTTTGTTTTTCTGTTTCTCTGTCTCTCTCTTTCTTTGTCTGTGTCTATCTGTCTTTATCTCACTCTGTTTCTCTTTATCTCTCTTAGTCTGCATCTTTGTCTGTCTGTCTGTCTCTCTGTCTATCTCATTTTATAAGTCAGTATTGCTCATAATCTTCTATTCTCCTCCACTCTGTTATTTTGTAAAATTACTTGTCCTTTCAAATTGTGTTTTCCTTTCCTGTCATATCTCTCTACTTGGCACTAAAATTAAATGTTTGCTGGCAAAAGTGGTTTCTGAATTCTTTACACTTCCTTGTTTTAGTGACTGTTTTGCTCAGTTAAACTTCCCTAAAGAATACTGGTTGGTCAAAGACAATGCCTTTACTTCAATTTATTTCCCATTTTTTTAAAGTTAATGTTGTCTAAATTGACTTAGCTCTACTGCCTCCCATCAAGCATGATATTTTCATCTTAATTTAAACCTTTCTTGTTTTAATCACTTGATGAGGTAAGTTAATGGAGATGGCTGATTCTGAAATGACTTATATCTGTTACCAATCATTTCTTGTCTGTTAACATGCATTTGGAAAGCACAAATAGTCTAGGCATGATAGCACATAGCTTTTACCAGGAAGGATTAGTTTGAGTGCTCTGAACCACAGTGGGCTAAGCTGATTGGGTATCCACACTAAGTCCAACATTAATATGATGAGTCCCCATGTGTCATGAATGAGCATGAGAGAGTGTGCTTGTGTGTATGCATACATATTGCACCAGATTACCTAAGGAGGAGCAAACTGGCCTATGTTTAAAACTTATCAGGTCAAAGCTACCCTAGTGAATAAAAGTGAGATCCAACCAATGAATGGCCTCTGTACTTCCAGTCTGGGCACGATAGGGAAATACAACTTCAATAAACAATCAGAAAGACAAATAAATAAAGACCAAGAAAATAGATGATAGATAGTACAACAGACTGACAGATAGGCAGATAGACAGACAAGCAGATAGACAGACAGACAGATAGACAGACAGACAGATAGATAGATAGACAGATAGATAGATAGATAGATAGATAGATAGATAGATAGATAGATAGACACACGGATATATGATAGATTGCACAAAGAACAACATTAACATATATTTGGTTGTTTGTTGTTTAGCCATTGTCTGAGACACTAACATAGACGCTACCATAGTTAGAGCCTACATAAGCTACTCAAAATTCTTCTTTATTTATATTAAGGGAGGTTAATCTATTGGGAATAGATTTCTACCATGGTCACTAACTAGGAAATATGGAATCAAATCTCAAGCTCCAGGTTTACCTAAATTAAGTTCAGTCATGGAGGTCTCTCAAAAACATTACATTTAGCTTGTTTTGATTTGTCTGAATTTAGTTCATATGCCCCCATTCATAATTTCCTCATAGGTTCTCAGAATACATAGCTCATGCCTATTTCTCCACAGGTAGAGATAAAAGGGCTGGAGGTACTATGTGGGCCTTCAAAATAACAATGAAAATCAGATACAGGGCATTGTACATAGAAGAAGGAAAATGGAAAGGACTCAGAATCTCATGGTGAACATCTATATGAATGTTTCTTGTTGTTTGTCCTTCAAACAATGGTATCATGGGTAATGTCTTTTGACTTGCATTGGAATTGAATTTAAGTGAGGCAGAGTTGCACAGTTTTCATCCTCATTCTCTCTTCCTGAGTCATCAAAGTCCAGGATGCAGTGCATGACCTGGGCATCTTTGATTTCTGACTAAGCTCTAAGTGCTCCATAGTGCCTGTTTCAGCCATTTTCATGTTATTGGAACAAAATGTTTTCATTCACCCATTAAACACAGGAATATCTTCACATGCTTGGGGTAGACATCTCCCTAGCTCACTGACAGGTTTGAGGCCTATTGAGTACCCTTGAACTGGTTTAGGCCATCTGCTGAGATGGTTTACCAGGGTGTGATTACCATGCATGCTTTAGCTTCTTGGATTCACAAATAAGAGTTGGGTGAATTAGGTGGACACCAAAGCTGGATGAGCAGCCCTGAATAAAGCTTGTCAAGCCCTCACATTGGAGGTGCTAGTTTGCCTGAACAACCCACACACCCTTTACAGATCTGCAGGCTTATAGTAAGTATCATAAGTTACCACAAAAAGTACTGCTATCGTTGTTTCTGTTTTTAATTTTTTATTACATTTCCATTTATTTTATGTCCTTCTTATAGTATATGAGGGAGGGAATGTGTTTCTTGTAAGAAGGTCGGGGAATCCAGTAGAAGATCAGGCTTTATCACCTTTCTAAAATCCAGTGCCTGTCTTCAATTTTAGTTCTCTGTGATTTGATTTCTATTTTAAGCTCCATTTGGGATCTATCCTTGCACCTTAGGGTAGCTATGTGGCACAGCAGCTAGAGTACTGGGCCTGGAGTCAGGAGTCAAGAAAACTTGAGTTCAAATTGGGCTTCAGATACTTACTAGCTGTATGAACCTAGGCGAGTCACCTAACCCTCTTTGATTCTGTTTCCACAAATGTAAAATGATTAATAATAATAATAGCATCTACCTCCCAAGGCTGTTGTAAGGATCAAATGAATGAATAATTATAAAGCATTTAGCACAGTGTCAGGCACTTAAGTAAGCCGTATATAAATACAAGCTATTATTAAACTATCTCAACCGCACTACCAGAGTTAGCCTACTTCAAAAGCAGAATCTCAGAGTAACAATTAGCCTACCTAATCCAATTAACTCTAAAGCCAAGACAGCATTAGTCCAATGGGAGACTCAAGTCTATAAAAAGAGTTGATCAAAACTTATGGCACTTACTTTATTAAATGGAAGCATAAGAGACATTATCAGTGCCATGAGGATGTTTGTACTCAACTAGAAGGGAGAAGAAAAATCCTCTCTGACCACGAATAAAATTCCTAAATAATTGCCTCGTCTCTTTAATTTTTAAACTAAGGGTAGCTAGATGACTCAGTGGATAGACCACTGGGCCTGGAGTCAGGAAGAGCTGAGTTCAAAAATGTCCTCAGATATTTACTAACTGTGAAACCCTGGGAGAGTCACTTAACCTCTATTTGCCTTAATCTACTGGAAAAGGAAATGGCAAACCACTTTAGTATCTTTGTCAAGAAAACCCCATGGACTGCATAATCCAGGAGGTCACAAAGAGTCAGAAACAACTGAACTACACTTTAACCTCATCAAGTCGAACAGACTCCCCTGATCAATCTTCTATATCACATTACAAGGTCATAATCATGAAATGAAGCTTTAAGTTGGTTGTTTAATCAATTACCAATACAAAGCTGGATAGAGATATCATTAAAATACAAAAATATTTCCTAAAACAACAGTGCAAATGTTATTTATTTTGTAAGATTATTATTAAAAAAACTTTAATAGACATGTTTGTAAGTATGCCACAATAGACCCTGGATTTGGAAACTGAGGACCTAGCAGATATCTGGATGGTAGATTAGAATAATGTAGGGATGTTTCTTCTTACTAATTTTTTTAATATAAATCCTTCTTGATCAAACTCAATATATTACAGACAAACCAATATTTTACCTATCTTTCTTGGGGCCTCTATCCCTGGCTAAGATTCTATCAGTCCTATATTTTAAGCTATCGTCTAAAAATTCAAATCTTATTATTAGAAGCTGTCTTAACTCAATGTTCATTTCTTATATGTGTATATATATATATATATATATATATATATATATATATATATATCCTTCTCTTTCGAAAATCTTGCTTCTCTTCAAGATCATTGATGAAAACTGAAAATGTCTGTGCCCTTAGGGTTGTGAGTATTTTGTTCAGATCTTTGTAATCCTTAAAAATCTTTTGTAGGTTCCTTTTGATAATATGATTTGTCTTTAGAAATGGTTTGTGGTTGTCAGTTTTGACAAATTTCAAGAGGCTCTTAACTGTGTCCCAATGTCATGTCTCATGAAGATAGAACATGTCTGCACTGTTAATAACAAGGTAACAATAGCTTCCTTAGGATTCCTCAGCATGCATTTGCCAATTCCCCATTACTTTTCTCTTCTTCCTCTGACTTTCACAGGATTTCTTTTCTCCTGATGTTACCAAGATATCCAAACCAACTTATTTAGAGTTTAAGAAGCTTCTCTTTCCTGACAGATGACAGCTCCCCTTTTAGAGGAAGAATCATATAGCTGTTACTTACCTAGAAATTTGCTGTAGTTCTTTTTCCATTTATCTTAGTGTGATATGGTTGATTCTGATCCCAGTCTCTCAGGGCCAGGTTCCCTACATTTTGTACTCATCAGAGTTCTCATGGATGGGGGAGAGGAAGATCTATTATCTCTGCCATTGGCTCAAGCCCTCCAATGACTATATTTCCCTTATTTTTTTTCAGGAATTCAGTCCTGTGAACCAACTCAGGTGTCCAATTTAATCATTTAGCATTAGATTAGCATCCACCCAAAGGGATATCTACTTTAAAGATATAGCAAGAACAAATGAAGAAAATTTCCCTTAGCATCTCAAGGTCATAACCCTCCCTCCCCAGCCCTTCTCCCCCACAAAATCTCTATCTCTGAGAAGGTGAGGATGGGGGACTTAGGCTCACAGCTTACCTCAGTTCCTACACAGAATTAATCCCATCAATTTCAGGATCAATACTGGTAATACCAGCTTCTTCTGGGCTAGAAGCTTTTGCTGAGCTGGAGTATCAGACTCATGTTCTTCAGGGGTTCACTACTAGGCTTGCTGAAACATCTGATCTAGATTCCTAGATTTCCAGATCTCCAAGTCTCATGCTCTGACGTAAGATAACAGAATATACTCCCTGACTTAGAATAGGAAGAATAAACATCAACAACAGCAACAAAAGACCTGGGCATTGTGTCTAGACCACATGGCTTAAGGAGAAAAGGGAAGATGGACTGCCTAGGAACTGCCCCACTTGCTGAAAGGTCTCCCTAACTGTAAGTGAACAAGTTACCTTCTCCCTCAGACTCAAATGTGTCAAAGAGCCTCAGCCACTGCTAAATCTTGCTGTTCTAAATATGCCAACTATTCTCTCTTCGGCCAATAAATGGTGGGCCAACACAAAATGTCTAAAATTGGATCTTATCTTGTTTCCCCAATACTATCTCCTAGCATCTTCCATGTGGCTGATGCTTTCTCAGGTAGCATAGTCATATACCCAAACCCCATAAGAATTGTATCTTGTATCCCTCAGTTGTGATATTCACCAGAAGTATTGCTACTTTCAAGCATCTGTAACTTGTGATCTGCATAGATCCTTGTTCTCTAAAGAAAGCCACTATATGAAGAAGCATACTTCCAGGGACACAAATCCTTGAATACTGCTTTTAATGCACACTTAGGTATAATTATGGAAGTCAGTTGTCCTAACTACTAGAGAAAATGTTGAGGCCATATTAAATTTTCTTAATTGTGTATAAGTTATCATTGGGCATAGAAATTGGGTAGTAGGCAGACTGGCCACATTTTTCTAAGTGTTTGTAACAACAAGGTTGCTAGCAGCAACTTTGGCTGTGTAAGACAAAGAACATGAGCACACAGAAGGGCTGCTAACATTGGTTCTTTGATCTGCTTTTCTAAGGAAAGCAGCTTTAAGGGGATAACAATCTTATTTTAATTAAACATGCATGTGCCATTCACTTGGGTCAGGGGGAAAAGGTTAGTCCACTGAACTTCAGGTCAAGTAAAAACAGAAATTACAAACAAACCAACAAACCTATCTTGTCTGATCAAATCACATATATAGTTACCAAAAAGAGAAGCACTGACATCTGGGTTTTCAAAGTCAGGGGGCTGCTTCAATGGCTTACCCAGGGTCTTGGCACCGATATTTTTTGTTTTTTGTTTTCATTTTTTTATCTGCTTTTTGAAAATTCATTATTTATTTGTTTAATATTTTTAGTTTTCAGCATTAATTTTCACAAGAGTTTGAATTACAAATTTTCTCCCCATTTCTACCCTCTGCCCACTCCAAGATGGCATATATTCTGATTGCCCCATTCCCCAGTCAACCTTCCCTTCTCTCACCCCACTCCCCCCATCCCATTTTCCCTTACTTTCTTGTAGGGAAAGATACATTTTTATGCCCCATTGCCTGTATATCTTATTTCCCTGTTGCATGCAAAAACTTTTTATTTGAACATCTGCTTTTAAAACTTTGAGTTCCAAATTCTCTCCCCTCTTCCCTCCCCACCCACCCTCCCTAAGAAGGCAAACAATTCAACATAGGCCACATGTGTATCATTATGCAAAACCTTTCCACAATATTCATGTTGTGAAAGACTAACTATATTTTGCTCCTTCCTATCCTATCCCTCTTTATCCGATTTTCTCCCTTGACCCTGTCCCTTTTTCAAAGTCTTTGCTTTCGATTATCTCCTCCCCCTATCTGCCCTTGGTTTTATCGTCTCCCCTTTTTTATCTCTTTCCTCCTTCTTTCCTGTGGGGTAAGATACCCAATTGAGTGTGTATGTTATTCCTTCCTAAGGTCGAATCCGATGAGAACAAGTTTCACTCATTCTCCCACATCTGCCCCCTCTTCTCTCCCAACAGAACTGCTTTTTTGTGCCACTTTTATGCAAGATAATTTACCTCATTCTATCTCTCCCTTTCTTCCTCTCTCAATGTATTCCTCTCTCATGCCTTAATTTGATCTTATTTTTTTTACATATCATCCCTTCATATTCAAATCACCCTGTGCCCTCTGTCTCTGTCTCTGTCTCTCTGTCTCTCTGTCTCTCTATCTCTCTCTCTCCATATATATATACATATATACATATATATGTATATATATATATATATATATATATATATATTCCCTTCAGCTACCCTAATACTGAAGTCTCATGAATTATACACATCATCTTTCCATGTAGGAATGTAAACAAAACAGTTCAACTTTAGTAAGTACCTTATGATTTCTCTTTCTGGTTTAACTTTTCAAACTTCTCTTGATTCTATTCTTGTGTTTGAAAGACAAATTTTCTATTCAGCTCTGGTCTTTTCACTGAGAAAGCTTGAAAGTCCTCTATTTTATTGAAAATCCATATTTTGCCTTGGAGCATGATAATCAGTTTTGCTGGGTAGGTGATTCTTGGTTTTAATCCCAGCTCCATTGACTCCCAGAATATCATATTCGAAGCCCTTTGATCGATTAATGTAGAAGGTGCTAGATCTTGGGTTATTCCGATTATGTTTCCACAATACTCAAATTGTTTCTTTCTGGATGCCTACAGTATTTTCTCCTTGATCTGGGAGATCTGGAATTTGGCAACAATATTCCTAGGAATTTTCTTTTGGGGATCTTTTTCAGGAGGTGATAGGTGGATTCTTTCTATTTCTATTTTGCCCTGTGGCTCTAGACTATCAGGGCAGTTCTCCTTGATAATTTTTTTAAAGATAATATCTAGGCTCTTTTTTTGATCATGGCTTTTAGGTTGTTCAATAATTTTTAAATTATCTCTCCTGTATCTATTTTCCAGGTTAGTGGTTTTTCCAATGAGGTATTGTCTTCCATATTTTTCATTCCTTTGGTTCTGTTTATAATATCTTCATTTCTCATAAAGTCACTTGACTTCCACTTGCTCCAATCTCATTTTTAAGGTAGCATTTTCTTCAGTGGTCTTTCGGACCTCCTTTTCCATGTGGTGCTCATTTCGCCTTTCAAGGCATTCTTCTCCTCATTGGCTTTTTGGAGCTCTTTTGCCATTTGAGTTAGTCTGTTTTTTAAGGTGTTGTTTTCTTCAGTGTATTTTTCAGTATTTTGGGGGGTCTCCTTCAGCAAGTCATTGACTTGTTTTTCATGGTTTTCTCGCATCCTTCTCATTTCTCTTCCCAATTTTTCCTCTACTTCTCTAGGTTGCTTTTCCAAATCCTTTTTGAGCTCTTCCATGGCCTGGGACCAGTTCATGTTTTTTCTTGGAGGTTTCTGTTGTAGGCTCTTTGACTTTATTAATTTCTTCTGTCTGTATGTTTTGGTCTTCTTTGTCAGCAAAGAAAGAATGCAAAGTCTGAGACTGAATCTGGGTTGGTTTTCGCTGCCTGGCCATATTCCCAGCCAACTAACTTGACCCTTGAGTTTTTCAGTGGGGTATGAATGCTTGTAGATTACAGAGTTCTATGTTCCACGTTTGGGGGGGGAGGTGCCAGCTCTGCCACACCAGCACTGCTCCTTCCCCAAGAACCCCCAACCCAAACTGGGCTTAGATCTTTGGCAGGTTGTGCACCCCTGCTCTGATCCGCCACTTAATTCCTCCCACCAGGTGGACCTGGAGCCGGAAGTAACAACAGCTGTAGCTGCCCCAGCTCCGCTGCCCCCGGGGCTGGAAGCCGAACTGTGAACTCTTTCCACTCCCGCAGCTTTTCCCACTAACCTTCTCAGCAGTCTTTGGTGTTTGTGGGTTGAGAAGTCTCGTAACTGCCGCAGCTCACTGATTCAGGGCGCTAGGGCCCCCTCCGCCCGCCTTCTGGTCTGGATGGTCCACGCCGCTCAGGCTGGGCTCAGCTCCACTCCGTTCCCAGCTCCCAGCTCCCAGCTCCGAGCTCCGTGTGGGATAGACCTCACCCAGAGACCATCCAGGCTGTCCTGGGCTGGAGCCCTGCTTCCCTCTGCTGTTTTGTGGGTTCTGCCGTTCTAGAATTGGTTCAGAGCCATTTTTTATAAAATTTTGGAGTGTATCCATATGGAGGTCACATTATTCCCTGCTTACCAGCTGCCATCTTGGCTCCGCCCCCCTTTTTTCCTAATATTTAAAATAAAGCATTCAAAAAGATGAATTAATACATTAGTACATGATGATAGGATAATAGATGTAAAGAGATCTCAGGTGACATATAATTCAACCCCACAAATTTGTAGATGTAAAAACAGAGGTGCACAAGAGATTGCATAATTTTCTTAGGTCCACACAGGTTGTAACACATCAGGGTAGGACTTTAACCTTGGTTCTTTGTTTCCAAAATCAGTGCTATTTCCACTGTATCACACTCCCCCATTATAGCAAGGACTTATACAGGGCTGAGAACAAGTCCATCCAGTATTCAGTAAATAACTGTCAAATGATTAATTTATGTTTTTTCTAAGGAGTTTTATTTGTCTTCATACTCAGAATCTAAAAACTTTTTCGATAGTTGTTTACATTTAATTATAGAAAGGTTTTATGATACAATTAAAATTGCATAAATTTCTAAAGGGATTTATACTTCTTTGAAAGACCAAACAAAATTAAATTTGAATCATTCTATATTCCCAAGGACATGGAAGTAGGCATACTTAACTACCAGATCACTTCATGTGTTTGTATGTAGTATATGTTTGCTTTTTGTTTATTTTTCCATAGAAGAGATTATCATTTCTGCTATGACCAATACTGATGAGGTAGATGCATATTTAATTCCTTGACAGTTATGACCAGAAAGATAGCTTTGCTCAGCTGTCTTCTGAATGTCAATATTAAGCACAGCATAAAGCAGCTTGACATTTTCACTAAAGATTTTTATTTGTTGCATGAAATATGTTCCTTGCAAATACAAATAAAAATGGAATTCCTTCTGGTATTGGATGGCCCCGAGATGTTCTTTACAAATGCCATTATTCTAATATCATGAAACCTTGGAACATTATAAGCCTTTCATCCTTAATGACATTTAGGTTTACTCAAACCTAGTTTTTCACACTGGAAAATAAACCACATGTATGAAGAAAATTTATTGTCCACATTATGAAATGTAGTTGAGTGGGCAACCCAATGTTCAAGTTCATCATTTAATTTATATCAGAAAGTCATTTGAGTTGGGCAAAGAGCTGGACTCAGAAATGAATAAGAGGATATTATGCTTAACTTTATTTGGGAAACTTTTAGTGATCCTAAATAGTTTGCTGTTGCTAAAGCCTATTGCTTTAAGACCATTATTTCTCTAATAATGCCATATCTTAATTTGAAAATCTTCCTCTTCCATTAATAAGCCCACATGACCTGCTTAAATCACATTGAAGCCTAAGTCACATGTGCTGGGAGGAGCTTGCTGAACATGTGGAATAGGAAAGGGTGGAGCTGGAAGGAAGCTAGAGAGAACAATTAGAGGTGAAGGAGAGAGAGGAGGCTAAATTGCTGTACTGTGCATGTTTATTTGTGGGAAGGCCCTGGCAGGGAAGGGAAGGCTGTGGGATGGCATTGCTCTCCGGAGTAATAATATGTTTCAACTTCTTTGTTGCTGTGACGGATTCAGTTTACTGGTGTTGGGATTTGGCTTTCTGGTGTCTGAATAAATGTTTTGCTTCTGTCTTCTATATGGATATTCTGTTCTATTTTGTGATTCAGAACCACACCAGCACATTCATAGCAACAGCAACTGCTGTGAATATTGTCTTAGAGATATGTTTGGCATCACAAACAGGATGACAAGGTATACAATCTCCATTTGGAGGCAGAAGGGCTTTATAGGAAGAAATGGATATCCCAGGATGGGAGGATTTACCTTATTCCTCTCTCTTACGGGAATGGGTTAAAAACACTTGACCCTGTGAAAACTGGGAACTGAGGCTACAGAAGGGAAAAACCTAGAGATTTGGAAAGATATTTTCAGAGAATACAAATTAAGTCAGGGAAAGAACTGGAATGAGTGTATAAAAGAGGTTGTATTTTACCAACAGGTTGCCATATTATATGTAAAAGCAGGGACAAACTGTTACAGGAGAAAGCTCAAATGGAGAGGGAGTTGGTTGGTGTTTTACAGAATTCCAACTTCCCTTTAGAAGAGGGAGCTGGAAGGTCTTGGGTGGTAGAAGAACAAATTACTGTTTGGGCATTGGCTGGTTTGCATACGGATCATACTGTTGTTAATTTAGCTAAGAAAAAGAAAAAGAAAAGAAACTAGCAAAAAAAGTACATGCAACTCTGGCAAAGAATAAGCCCAGTTGCCACAACAATGACTGCCAGGAGAGTAAGTGGACAGAAAATGATACAATGTTAGATAAGGCAGATGTATGTCCAATGCTAAAAAGAATGCAGGAGAACCAGGGAGACAACGCAGTGTTGAGAGACACTTGAGGATTTTACTCAGCAGCAGGTCACAGATATTTTGAGTCAGTTCAGCAGAGGATGGGAAAATCATTAGTGTCTTGGATGGTGAGAATCAGTGATGAAGGGGCCAGAGGAGTATGGGTAGATAATGTATATTGCTTGAAATTCATAGGTATTAGTAAGAATCCTTTTGTACAGCAAGTTTTCAGCGATTGCCACATGCGAGGAAATAAAAAGATGATTAGTCTGTTTGCTTTAGCAGAGGATGGATGAAACAGAGAGTATCCTACTGACTCTATGTGGCCCAGTGCAGATAGATCCTGGTGTTCACTTAGGCATTGTATGAGAAAGTTTAAAAAGGAGGTAATAAAGACTGCTATTGTGATGGGAAATGCAGATGAGTACTGTGATGCCCCCTTGGGAGTTTCTCATAGTAATATAATAGTGAAGATGGCTCCTTGTGCTTATAAGCAGCTAGTTATGACTGTACTGATTGGGAAGATAGAGCACCCTCTTTTAGAGATCCTAGATAAGGTTTCCATGGTTAAGTGACTTAGGGAACTGGGGAAAAGATAAATTTCCTCAAGAGAGAAGAGCAAATAGCCAGTGGATTCAAAGTCACAATAGATTGACTAGAAGAGAATTATTTACTGCTCTATTGAGAGTAGGGGTAGCTTTTGGAAAAATAGATGGTATTTCAACTAATGAGCTATATGAAATGTACCAAAAAGGGGGGCTTAATGGCAGATGGAATAGAGAAGTAAAAACAGGCCACACAGATCCTTGCTTCCAAGTGTGTCACACCTTCAGAGAAAATAGGAAATCGGCTGAGCCAATTTCTGATTTCTCAGATTAAAGAAATACACGTATGGGATTATAGACCCCATATGAATTTGACCATATATTGGAAAAATGGATCAAATACATAAACTAGGGATACTGGGGTGAAGGCCTCCCTTATATATGGAAACTTTGATAAGTTTAAACATGGAATTCTTATTACCATCACAGGACTGGGAGGGGCTAAAATATAAGCCAGACAAGCCAAACTAATGATGAAAATTGGACAATTACCTAAGAAAGTATATAACATGGTAATTGTACCCAATACTGAATACATCATTGGAATAGACAAATTGAGAGGTATGACCCTAAATTTACCTGAGGGGAGATACCAATTTGCAGTAAGGAACATGGAAATTAATACAGTTTTAGTGGGAAAAATAAAAAGGACCCAATCATTTCACCTGAAACTTCTGAAGTAATTACTTTAAAGCAGTGTTGTACGCCAGATGGGCAAGACAAAATTACTAATACCATAAAGGAATTTGTTGAGGTAGGTGTGTTAGTCCCTACAATCACTTGATAGAATAATCCTGTCTTGACAACATGGAAGTCAGATGGGACATGAAGAATGACAGTGGATTATAGACAATTGAATATGGTGACTCCTCCCTTATATGCTGTTATTCCAGATACTGTTACCTTAATAGAAAGGATCCAGAAATATGATGGGACTTGGTACAGTTATTGATTTAGCCAATGCTTTCTTTACAATCCCAATAGATTCTAAACAATGAGACCAGTTTGCTTTCACTTGGCAGGGCCCACAATATACTTTTACCTGATTGCCACAATGATATATGCATATTCCCACTATTATTCATAGGATTGTGGCTGAACATTTGGATGAATTAGAGCTACCTAGTTTATGACTTACCCGCTGCATAGATGATATTATAATACAGGGAGAAAATGTAAAGAAGTGGAGAAATATTTGACACTTTTAATTGAGCATATGAAAAGCAAAGCATGGGAAATTAACTCAGCAAAAATTCAGGGACAAGCTCAAACCATAAAATTTTGATCATGCAATGGAACAAGGTGCTGCAAGTGGTTCTCCCACAAGCCCAAAAGTTTATAGAACTATTTGGATACTAATATCCACATTCCATATTTAGGACAGATTTGAAACCCTCATATAAAGTTGCTAGGAAAAATATGAATTCATCTGGGGACTTGAGCAGAGTAAAGCTTTTGAAGAAGCCAAAGCTGCTGTACAATTGGCCCTAGATTTATGTCCTATGCAAAATGGCCTGGTGGAATTACAAGTTACGATACCAGATCAATATGCAAACTGCAGTTTGTGGCAAAAACAACATAGCCAAAATGTACCCTTAGGATTTTGGTCTAGGAAACTTCCTTCATCTGGAGATCAATATATCCCTTTTGAAAAGCAGTTGTTAGGTGGATATCGGGCTTTGCTAGAGAATGAACAAGTGACTCTAGGCCACTAAGTAATATTAAGGCCTATAATCCCAATTATGTCCTGGATAATGAGTACCCCAGCTTCCCACAGAATTAGACATTCACAAGAGGCTAGCATAATTAAATTTAAATGGTATATTCAAAATAGATCTAAAATAGGCAAAAGAGGAGTTTCTGCTCTACATGAATCTATAGCAAACAGACACTGAGGGAAATGATATACTCCCTGAACCAAAGCAACAGTTGGTACAGACCTTGATAAAATTGAATGAAGGATTTGATGGATTTACTGAAGACCAAAAGAAACGTGAATGGTTTACTGACAGGACAGCAAAATATTTGGGCCATAAAAGAAATTGGAAAGCTCTAACCTATAATCCGTGTACTAGGTTGACTTTGGAAAGTACTGGGGCAGATGGAAGTAGTCAATATGCTGAACATATGGCAGTATATCAAGCCATTAAAACAGAACAAGGAGGATAGTGTTATATATTCACAGATTCATGGGCAGTAGTTAAAGAGTTAGCCACAGGTATGCCCATGTGGAAAAATCAAAATTGGGAAATTCATGGAAAACAAGTTTGGGGTAAAGAATTATGGGAAGATATATAGGACATGTCTTTGGTTACTAATTTGTCAGTTTTTCATATAGATGCTCACATGGCCTTCACCACACTAGAATGTGAGTACAATGTACATGCTGATTGACTAACAAAGATTGCTACTCATCATATTGTCCTACTCTGACAACAGCTGATAATCTAGTATTAGCAAAATTGGTCTGTGAAATGGCTGGCCATTTAGGTGTCAGGGCCACATACCAGTGGACACAAGATTGAAGTATTAGTTAATATCTCTTATTTGTTGTTAAAACAAGTAGCAGAGGAATGTTATATATGTCAATTGGAAAAGGAATGAACTGTTACTTGGGTAGTAATTGGAGTGACAGCAAGGGGAAAAGTTCTGGCCCAAATTTGGCAAATAGATTATATTGGTCCCCTACCCGAAGATAAAGGATGAAAATTTATATGTACTTGTGTTGGCACCTATTCAAGTCTACTAGTGGCTTGTCCTTATAAGAATAGGACCCAGAAAAACTCCTGTAAAACTCTAGATATCGTAAGTCTGTCTTCTGGAACCCCAATGCAGATTCAAAGTGAAAATGGGTCATATTTCAAAGGTAATGAAATGAAGAGATACTGTATATAAAATAATATAGAATGGATATATCACATTTTATATTATCCAGAAGCATCTGGATTAATCAAAAGAATGAATGGATTATTGAAAGAACAGTTAAGAGAACTAAGTTCTAATAATTCATATCAATATTGGAAAGATAATTTATTTACTGCTTTACATAATTTGAATAATAGACCATTAAGAGGAAGTACACCTCTAGCCAACATGATTGCCCAAATTTGCAAATTAAAAAAACAACAAACACTTAAGATCCCAAATATTGAGTATTGGACTGTGAGGCAAGATGTCCCAACACTGTATCTAGGAACACTTGGCTCACCAGCATGTTATTTACATTATTTAGAGTATTTTTGGTTGGATAGAAAAGAAGTAAGAAAAATTTCTACTGGAATATGTATGAGAATCCATAAAAATCATTTTAGATGAATATTACCTTAATCAGGATTAGCAGCTGGAGGAAGACATGCATTGGCTGGAGAAATAGATTCTAATTATTATGGAGAAATTATTGTGACATTCCAAAATTTAAGTGAAGAACCTCTAAATTTTTTGTAAAATATGATAGAATAGTTCAAGTGATTATTATTCCTTGTGAAACAATACCCCTTGTGAAGACTCACCCTCCTTTCAAAGTAACTAGAAGTGGAACTGAAGGGTTTGGTTCTGCTGATAGAATAAAATTGCGAGCTAAAGCATGAGTAAAACAGAATCCAGATGATGGTCCAAAGGCTGCAGAAATTATAGCAAATGGAAGGATAATAGTGTAGTTGTTGTTTATTCAGGAGAAGATGGTTACTAAATTGTACCTTTGACTCATATATTTTACCATGAATGAAGCTATGATAGTGGGTTTATGGACTCCAGAAGCACAGCTTACCCTACATCAACCCTACCTGTGGTTATTGTCTCCTTGTTTCTTTTTGGCTTTGTGTCTATTAAACTTGTTTGCTAGATTTGTTTCCTGTAGGCTTAGTACCCTCCACCTGCAAATGCTTGATTGCTTAAGCTGGATGTCACCCTCTGTCCATGACTGTGATATATCACTCCGGGAGCTGGTCTTGACCAAGCTCTGGATGCCAGCTAAAGAACTAGCCTCTCAAATGTGACTCTGGACATCTTGGAGCAGGGAAAGCTCTATGTCCAATTTCAGAAGGAAGTGGCTATGGAGGAAGAGATCTTCACCTCTTACCCCAAGATTTTGAGACTCATTTTTTGAGGGGGGAATGATAACACAATTTCATGTGCTTATTTTATGTTATCCCTGTTATATTGTTGAGCAGTTCTGTTGGCACTAGTTGCCCCATTGACCTGTGTAATAGATAAGAAAGATACTAGAGCCCAGTGTGTTGATAAAGTATTTTTGCTTAATTTGAAGATCTTCCCCATCCATAAATCAACCCATGTGACCTGCTTAAATCACATGGGAGCCTAAGTCACATGTGGTAGGAGAAGCTTGCTGAAGGAGTAGAACAGGAAAGGGTGGAGAAGGAAGGAAACTAATGAGAGCAGTTAGAGGTGAGGGAGAGAGAGGAGGCAAGCTATCTGTGCTGTGAGTGTTTGTGGGAAGGCCCCAGCCGGGGTGGCGGGGGGAGGCTATGGGATGGAGTTGCTTTCTGGAGTGATAATGTGTTTTAACTTCTTTGTTGCTGTGAAAGATTTGGTTTACTGGTGTTGGGATTTGGCTTTCTGGTGTCTAGATAAATGTTTTTCTTCTGTCTAGCATATGTGTAGCAATAGCAACTGTTGTGGATATTGCCTTGGAGACATATTCTCTTAATAAAGTACATGAAGTGCTTGGGATGAGAAGATGTAGGATCCTTCCAAGGATGCCACCAACTTTTCCTATAACATGATAAAATATATGCATTTCCAGTTAAGAAGATAGATCAGTAAGATTGCAAGAATAAGGAATATTATAGAAAGCCAAGGCTACAATGGAAATTACAGAATGTTGAAAAAAAAAAAGACACTCTTCCAGAACATATATTTGATGGGTATTCTAATGAGGACTTATAGAGAGATGTGGCCTCAAATAGTATAGTAAAATAAGTGGTGGAGGAGTTGTCTGTCCTGGTAAAGAGACTTCATGGAACCTATGACATCACAGGTTTATTGAAAATTCAAACTATGATTGTCCACTTGAGATTAGATAATGTAAATTTGTAATGGACCCAATGAGGACAGTTAGCTACTTACTTCCTCTTATATCCTTCTGGTGCAGGTGACCAGCAGTAGAGAAGATAATGGTGGGATCAATTTAGGTTTGGCAAAGTTTGAGTGCCAATGAAAAGGGGGCAATGGACTCAAGATTAGTAGAAATTAAGATTTTTAATAGGTTATTATATCATCAAGATTAGAAAGGAAGAAAAATAAAGGCAAAGTGGGGGTAATGGCCCGTAAGAGTAGGAAGAGTTTCAGTAACAAAAAATCATACAGTGAGGATTAAAAATAGATTTAAGAGGAATAAAGCATAGACAGAAATAAATTAATAGGAGGTCATGGTCTGAGAAAGGGAATTCAGAATGCTTAAACATGGAAGTAGATTATTGAGAGGGATCAAAATTGTGATCATTCCCGTGTATGACTGAAGTAGAAAGAAGGAGAAGTTATGGGAATTGAGTAGATTGAGGAATATGAGAGGAAGATTTGTATTTTATTTTATTTTATTATTTTTTTAAAATTTATTTAACATATTTAGTTTTCAGCATTGATTTTCACAAGAGTTTGAATTACAAATTTTCTCCACATTTCTACCCTCCGACGCACTCCTAGATGACATATATTCTGGTTGCCCTGTTCCCCATTCAGCCCTCCCTTCAGTCACCCCACTCCCCTCCCATTCCCTTTTCCCTTCCCTTCTTGTAGGGCAAGATAAATTTCTGTGCTCCACTGCCTGTGTATCTTATTTTCAAGTTGCATGCAAAAAAGTTTTTTTGTTTGTTTTTGAACATCTGTTTTTAAAACTTTGAGTTCCAAATTCTCTCCCCTCTTTGCTTCCCACCCACCCTCCCTAACAAGTCAAGCAATTCAACATAGGCCACATGTGTATCATTATGTATAGCCCTTCCACAATACTCATGTTGTGAAAGAATAACTATATTTTGCTCCTTCCCAACCCATCCCCCTTTATTGAATTTTCTCCCTTGATCCTGTCCCCTTTCAAAAGTGTTTGTTTTTGATTACCTCCACCCCCATCTGCCCTCCCCTCAATCATCCCCCCTTTTTTTATCTTCTTCCCTATTCTTTCCTGTGGGGTAAGATACCCAATTTATTCCCTCCTGAGGCCAAATTTGATGAGAGTAAGATTCACTCATTCCCCCCTCACCTGCCCTCTCCCCTCCTCCCACAGAACTGCTTCCTCTTGCCATCTTTATGCAAGATAATCCACCCCATTATATGTCTGCCTATCACCCTCTCTCAATATATTCCTCTCTCATCGCTTAATTTGATTTTATTTCTTTTAGATATATTCCCTTCATCTTCAACTCACCCTGTGTCCTCTCTCTCTCTCTCTCTCTCTCTCTCTCTCTCTCTCTCTCTATATATATATATATATATATATATATATATATATATATATATATATACATATATGCACATTCACTTATATATATACATAAACATATATATGCATATTCTTTTCAGCTACTATGATATTGAGGTCTCATGAATCATACACATCATCTTTCTATGTAGGAATGTAAACAAAACAATTCAACTTTAGTAAGTCCCTTATGATTTCTCTTTCTTGTTTACCTTTTCATGCTTCTCTTGATTGTTGTGTTTGAAAGTCAAATTTTCTATTCAGCTCTGGTCTTTTCACTGAGAAAGCTTGAAAGTCCTCTGTTTTATTGAAAATCCCTATTTGGCCTTGGAGCATGATACTCAGTTTTGCTGGGTAGGTGATTCTTGGTTTTAATCCTAGCTCCATTGACCTCTGGAATATCGTATTCAAGCCCTTCGATCTCTTAATGTAGAAGCTGCCAGATCTTGGGTTATTCTGATTGGGTTTCCATAATACTCAAATTGTTTCTTTCTGGCTGCTTGCAGTATTTTCTCCTTGATCTTGGAGCTCTGGATTTTGGTGACAATATTCCTAGGAGATTTCTTTTTGGGATCTATTTGAGGAGGCGATCGGTGGATTCTTTCAATTTCTATTTTGCCCTGTGATTCTAGAATATCAGGGCAGTTCTCCTTGATAATTTCTTGAAAGATGATATCTAGGCTCTTTTTTTGATCATGGCTTTCAGGGAGTCCAATAATTTTTAAATTATCTCTCCTGAATCTATTTTCCAGGTCAGTGGTTTTTCCAATGAGATGTTTCACATTGTCTTCCATTTTTTCATTCCTTTGGTTCTGTTTTATAATATCTTGATTTCTCATAAAGTCACTAGCTTCCACTTGCTCCAATCTAATTTTTAAGGTAGTATTTTCTTCAGTGGTCTTTTGGGTTTCTTTTTCCATTTGGCTAATTCTGCCTTTCAAGGTATTCTTCTCCTCATTGGCTTTTTGGAGCTCTTTTGCCATTTGAGTTAGACTATTTTTTAAGGTGTTGTTTTCTTCAGTATATTTTTCAGTATTTTGGGGGGTCTCCTTCAGCAAGTCATTGACTTGTTTTTCATGGTTTTCTCACACTCTTCTCATTTCTCTTCCCAATTTTTCCTCTACTTCTCTAAATTGCTTTTTCAAATCTTTTTTGAGCTCTTCCATGGCCTGGGACCAGTTCATGTTTTTCTTGGAGGCTTTTGTTGTAGGCTCTTGCACTTTGTTGACTTCTTTAGGCTGTATGTTTTGGTCTTTTTTGTCACCAAAGAAAGAATCCAAAGTGTGAGACTGAATCTGGGTGTGTTTTCGCTGCCTGGCCATATTCCCAACCAACTAACTTGACCCTTGAGTTTTTCAGTGGGGTATGACTGCTTGTAGACTTAAGAGTTCTATGTTCTACGTTTAGGGTGGATGCACCAGCTCTGCCACACCAGCACCGCTCCTTCCCCAAGAACCCCCAACCTGGACTGTGCTTAGATCTTCAGCAGGTTGTGCATTCCTGCTCTTATCTGCCACTTAATTCCTCCCACCAGGTGGGCCTGGGGCCGGAAGCAACAGCACCTGTAGCTGCCCCACCTCCACTGCCCCAGGGGTGGTGGCCAAACCAGGAACTCCTTCCACTCCCACAGCTTTTCCCACTAAGCTTCTCTACTGTCTTTAGTGTTTGTGGGTTGAGAAGTCTGGTAACTGCTGCAGCTCCCTGATTCAGGGCTCTAGGGCCCGCTCCGCCCGGCTCCTGGTCTGGTTGGTCTGAGCAGCTCATGCTGGGCTCTGCTCTGCTCCCGGCTCCCAGCTCCCAGCTCTCAGCTCCCAGCTCCATGTGTGATAGACCTCACCCAGAGACCATCCAGGCTATCCTGTGCTGGAGCCCTGCTTCCCTCTGCTGTTTTGTGGGTTCTGCAGCTCTAGAATTGCTTCAGAACCATTTTTTATAGGTTTTTGGAGGGACTTGGCAGGGAGCTCACTGCTTTCCAGCCGCCATCTTGGCTCTGCCATGAGAGGAAGATTTTTAAGCTCTTTGAGAAAGGACAAAATATGTCCCAGGGACTTAGAGATAACTGCTATTAGGATATGGATTATGTAACACATTTAGATGAATTAAGTCTTAAAGAATTACAGATTGATAAAATAATGATGGAAGTAGGAGAGTCTTGAAGGAGCAATAAAGAATAAAGAATATACACATACCCTCACAAGGACTTGTGTTATCAGATGAGAGAAAGTTCAACCATTATGGGACATTTTTCCTGGATTTAGTGTCTTGGAGGTGGAGGGTAAGAATGGGAACCATACATCTATATCTCTATCTTTATCTGTTTCTATACCTATATGTATCTATACCTATATGTACATATGTATATATGTGTATTTATGTTTATATACATGTGAATATGTGTGTGTGTATGTGTGTTTGTGTTTGTGTATCTGTCAATATCAGATAATGGAAGAAGCATAGGAGGAATATATGTAGTATGAAAGAAAATTTGTTGGTTAATGATAGAAATGGTATTCTAAAGTGCCAAAAGGAAGGGACGGGCAAAGCTTGATGGGGATATAGTTAAGGAAGAACTAAGGTAAAGGAGAGTAAGAGAACATGAAATAGTGGAGGGAGTTAAATAGACAAGGATTTTTTAACACTAGAGTTAGAAGAATAAGAGGTATGAGTTGATTAGCTAAAGAGAATATGATATTGGTGCAGCTAGGTGGCGCAGTGAGTAGAGCACCAGCCCTGGAGTCAGGAGGATCTGAGTTCAAATCCAGCCTCAGACACTTCACACAATTCCTAGGGGTGTGACCTTGACCTTGGGCAAGTCACTTAAACCCAATTGCCCTGGCTTCCCCCTCCAAAAAAAGAGAATATGAAACAATTTGAGGCACCTGGTGGTATAATGCATGAAGTGGTGGGACTAGAGACAGTAAGATCTGACTTCAGATCTGCCTTGAGACATTTATTAGTTGTGTGACCCTGGGTAAATCACTTAATCTCTGTTTGTTTCAGTGTTCTTAATTCTGAAAAAGGAATAACAATAAAACCTGAATTATGGGGTGGTAAGAAGCCAACGAGTTGTATTTCTACATTTGTTTAGCAGAGTGACTAACATAGGGGAAATTATGTAAATGCATATTTCCTTCCCTTCCCTTTTTGACTGGGGCTCAAAACCTCAAGAGCTCGACAGGTTACATTAGTTAACTTTCCAATAGAGATCTGAAATAAGAGAGATTATGTTTAATGTTTAGCGGCTCTTCTTGCAGATGAATATTAATTTTGTTATTCTTTTTCTTAATTCAGTTGTATTTCTTGTGTTATTTGATTGGCATACCATTTACCAATTTAGGCTGTAAAATCATTTAACAAATTATAGTCGTGGGGCACAGACACAAAAATTGACGAAATGTCCAATTGATTAATTTATCCTTTATTTCCTTATTTCTATCAATATTGTTTAAGGTTAAATTTATCTAACTACTATTTATTTATGTTAATTTATCTCCTATATATTCTATACATTCTTGTTACTTTTTATTGGATTTCTTCTTTTTTTCTTTTAGTTTTTTTTTTCTTAGTAAGATAAAAAAATGCTACTAAGTTCTTGGATATCTTTTAGTCTATCAGCTTCTAAAAGTATTTATTTTAGATACTTTTTTCTTAATTGTCTAAGGTTTTCTTTTCTTAAGCTTTATTGACATGTTTTATTTTTATATTACAAATGTTTACTCATCATCACAACTCTCTGAGAAATCTCTTGTGGCAAAGTAAAACAATTAAGAAAAACTATCAATACTATGACATCATTTAAAAGTAGATACAACATTCCAATTTTGTGGCCTCTCCAATCTATATTTATTGTGCTTTTAATTAAGAAAAATCCATTTTGTGTTTCTTTCAATACTTGTTCTAGTGAAGTAAAAAAAGAGCAAAGTAAAACAATTTCTATGTAATATAAATGCATTTCCAAAGAAAACAAATTCCTACTTTGGATATAAACCAGAACATACATGTTTCATTTTGTACCAAAAATCTGTCACCTCATTGTAGATATTCTGTTTCATCAGCATCAGTCTTCTGGAATAATAGATGATAACTGTATTGATCATAGTTCTTAAAGCTTTCGAACTTGTTTTTCTTTAGAATATTGTTGTTACTAAATAAATTGTTATTAAGTTTCTATTCTTTTTATTTCCTTTTTTGTCTGTTCTCTGTCATGCAGTTTTATTTATTTTTGAAATAAATATTCTAAGTTATTTCATTAAATATTTCCCAATTACATTTAAAAACATTTTAATATTCCTTTAAAAAACTGAGTTCCAAATCATCTCTCTAATTCTGTCCTTCCCTTACCCCTTGAGAAAGAAAGCAATATGCTATTGTTTATATATGTGAAAGCATGCAAAACAAATATCTATATTAGCCATGTTGCAAAAGAAAGGACAAAGAAAAACAAAGAGAGTGAAAATTTATCTAGGATCAATGTCTTGATGAAAGTAGCTAAGTAATTTACCATTACTCGTAATATAGTATTGCTGTCACCAGGCCGAATATTCTCCATGTTCTGCTCACTTCATTTGGCATCAATTCATATAAGATTTCCCAGTTATTTCGAAAACATCCTTCTCATCATTTTTTTATTGTACAACAGTATTCCATGAAAAGTATATACCACAAGTGGTTCAACAATTCCACACTTAATGGACATCCCCTCAATTTCTAATCATTTGCCACTACAAAAAAGAGTTGCTACAAATATTTTTGTACATATATGTCCTTTAACTTTTTCTTTGATCTCTTTGGGATACAGATCTTGTACTGATATTGCTGGGTTAGAGTATGCAAAATTTTTAAGCCTTTGGGCATAGTCCAAAATTTTGCTCTAAAATGGTTGGATTATTTCACAACTCCACTGACAGTGCATTTTGTCTCCATTTTCCACAACCCTTCCAGCATTTGCCATTTTCCTTTTCTGTCATATTAGCCAATCTGATAAATGTGAGGTGATACCTCAGAGTTGTTTTAATTTGCATTTCTATAATCAGTACTGATTTGGAGCAATTTTTTTCATGTGACTAATGGTAGCTTTGATTTCTTCTTCTGAAAATTGCCTCTTCATATTCATTGGCCATTTTTCAATTGGAGAATGGCTGTTGCTTTTTTAATCGCTCAGTTCCCTCTATCTTTGAGAAATGAGGTCTTTATCAAGTAGATTGGTTGTAATTTTCCCCTGATTTCCTTTTTTCCTTCTAATTTTGACTGTATTAATTTAGGGTTTTCTAAATAATTTATTGAATGCATTTCTTCTTTATTAATTATTATTCCTAAAGCAAGTTTTGCTTCTCATGTGATGTCTCACATTTCTAGTAACATTTCAAGTAGTAGTAGGAGTATTGAGTGTATTTTTTTTTCGTATCTGACCTAATATACTTTTTTCAATTAAATATAACGTTTCAAATAATGATAAGTCATGGTTTCAGATAAATGTTTTCATCATTCTAATGAAGCATCATTCTATTTTCTGTACTGTTTCCTAGTTTGATATTAATGATGGTTGCATTTTGCTAAAGGTTTTTGGCCCTGAATTTATTCCCATAAGTGAAATTTTGTAATTCATAAGATTATATTATTTTCTAAATTTTAACCATTTAGATGTCTTATAAATATAACTGTCTTGCAAATTTTTATTGAGGTAATTATTTTTATTTTATATGATCATTATATGTACATATACATACATATGTATGTGCATATACATAGACACAGACACAAACACATACACTCACAGATGTTTGTGTGTGTGTTTATAAACCCATAGCTCTTTTTGCTTTATTTCTACTTTATTTTGCTACCAAGGCCATAATTGAAACATATGCCCATTATCTCTCTCTTGAAATACTTAAACTCTAATCTCTATTTAGAATAGTTTATTTAATATATGGAACAATTAATTTTAAATATTACAATGAATTTACTTGTAAATCCAAATGAACTAATTTTTTCTTTGCTCATTTTCTTTTTTTTTAAATCTATTTAATATTTTTAGTTTTCAGCATTGATTTTAACAAGAGTTTGAAATACGAATTTTCTCCCCATTTCTACCCTGCCCCCCCACTCTAAGATGGCATATATTTTGATTGCCCCATTCCCCAGTCAGCCCTCCTTTCTACCACCCCAGTCCCCCCCATCCCTTTTTCCTGTAATTTGTTGTAGGGCAAGATAGATTTCTGTGCCCCATTGCCTGTATATCTTACTTCCTAGTTGCATGCAAAAACGTTTTTTTTTTGAACATCTTCTTTTAAAACTTAGAGTTCTAAATTTTCTCCCCTTTTCCCTCCCCACACACCCTCCATAAGAAGGCAAGCAATTCAACACAGGCCACATGTGTATCATTATGTAAAACCCTTCCACAAAACTCATGTTGTGAAATGCTAACTATAAATTGCTCCTTCCTATCCTATCTCCCTTTGTTCAATTTTCTCCCTTTTTAAAAGTGTTTGCTTTTGATTACCCCCTCCCTGTATCTCTCCTCCTTTCTATCATCCCTCCTTTTGTATCTCCTTCCTCTTTCTTTCCTGTGGGGTAAGATATCCAAATGAGTGTGTATGTTATTCCCTCCTTAGGTCAAATCTGATGAGAGCAAGATTCACTCATTCCCCCTCACCTGCCCCTCTTCCCTTCCAACACAACTGTTTTTTCTTGTGACTTTTATGCAAGAAAATTTACACCATTCTATCTCTTCCTTTCTCCCTCTCTCAATATTTTCTTCTCTCATCCCCTAATTTTATTTTGTTTTTTTTAGATATCATCCCTTCATATTCAACTCACCCTGTGCCCTCTGTCTCTCTCTGTCTCTGTCTCTCTGTCTCTGTCTCTCTGTCTCTCTGTCTGTCTCTGTCTCTGTCTCTCTCTCTGTCTCTCTGTCTCTCTGTCTCTCTCTCTCTCTCTCTCTCTATATATATATATATATATACATATATATATATATATATATATATATATATATATATATATACACACACACACATATGTATGTATGTATTTTGCCTTCAGCTACTCTAGTACTGAGGTCTCATGAATTATACACATCACTTTTCCATGTAGGAATGTAAACAATATGGTTAAACTTAGTAAGTCCCTTATGATTTCTCTTTCTTGTTTACCTTTTCATGCTTCTCTTAATTCTTGTGTTTGATAGTCAAATTTTCTTTTCAGCTCTAGTCTTTTCACTGAGAAAGCTGGAAAGTCCTCTATTTCATTGAAAATCCATATTTTGCCTCGGAGCATGATACTCAGTTTTGCTGGATAGTTGATTCTTGGCTTTAATCCTAGCTCCATTGACCTCTGGAATATCATATTCAAAGTGCTTTGATTCCTTAATGTAGAAGTTGAAGATCTTGTGTTACCCTGATTGTGTTTGCACCATACTCAAATTGTTTCTTTCTGGCTGCTTGCAGTATTTTCTCCTTGATCTGGGAGCTCTGGAATTTATTTGGCAACAATATTCCTAGGAATTTTCTTTTTGGGATTTTCAGGAGGCAATCGATGAATTCTTTCAATTTCTATTTTGCCCTCTGGCTCTAGAATGACAGGCAGTTCTCCTTGATAATTTCTTGAAAGATGATGTCTAGGCTTTTTATGTTTTTGATCATGGTTTTCAGGTTGTCCGATAACTTTTCAAATTATCTCTCGTGGATATACTTTTCCAGGTCAGTGGTTTTTCCAATAAGAAACTTTACATTGTCTTCCATTTTTTCATCCCTTTGGTTTTGTTTTATAATATCTTGATTTCTCATAAAGTCACTAGCTTCCACTTCCTCCAATCTCATTTTTAAGGTAGTATTTTCTTCAGCGGTCTTTTGGACCTGCTTTTCCATTTGGCTAATTCTGCCTTTCAAGGCATTCTTTTGCTCATTGGCTTTTTGGAGCTCTTTTGCCATTAGTCTATTTTTAAGGTGTTATTTTATTCAGTATCTTTTGGGTCTCCTTTAGTAAGTCATTGACTTGCTTTTCATGGTTTTCTCACATCACTCTAATTTTCTTCCCAATTTTTCTTCTACTTCTCTAACTTGCTCTTCCAAATCCTTTTTGAGCTCTTCCATGGCCTGAGACCAGTTCGTGTTTTTCTTGGAGGCTTTTGATGTAGGCTCTTTGACTTTGTTGACTTCTTGTGGCTGTATGTTTTGGTCTTCTTTGTCACCAGAAAAAGATTCCAAAGTCTGAGTCTGAACCTGAGTCCATTTTCACTGCCTGACCATGTTCCCAGCCCACTACTTGACCCTTGAGCTTTTTGTTGGGATATGACTGCTTCTCGACTATAGAGTACTTTGTCCCAAGCTTAAGGGACTGCACTGTTGTTTTCAGTGCTATTTCTACATAGCAAGCTCTGCCACACCATCTCTCCTCCTCCCCCAAGAACCACCAACCTGGAACTGCCATTCAGATTTGAGCAGGCTCTGCCCTCCAGTTCTGATTACAGCTAATTCCTCCCACCAGGTGGGCCTGGGGCCAGAAGCAACTTCAGCTGTAGCTCTGTAGCTACATGACCTCTGCTGTCCTTGGGGTGGTGGCCTAACCACAAACTCTTTTCACTCTGTCCCCGCAGTTTTTTCCCCACTAACCTTCTTTGTTGTCTTTGGTGTTTATTGGTTGAGAATTCTGGTAACTGCCACAGCTCACTGATTCAGGGCTCTAGGTCCTGTTCTGCCTGGCTCCTGGTCTGCTTGGTGTGGGCACAGCAGAGGCTGGGCTCTGCTCCACTCCACCCCCAGCTCCATGTGATAGACCTTACCCAGTCACCATCCAGGCTGTCCTGGGCTGAAGCCCTGCTTCCCTCTGCTATTCCGTGGCTTCTGCATTTCTAGAATTTGTTCATATCCCTTTTTATGGGTGTTTGGAGAGTCCTGGTGGAGAGCCCTAGGCAAATCCCTGCTTTCCAGGTGCTATCATGGCTCTACCCCTTCCCCCCCCCTTTGCTTATTTACTATACCTAGGATCCTGGTGTTCAGAAAATTTCTTGTATTGTTAAATTGAACTGTGAATCATGAACAATATACCTTTTTTCTGAAGATTAAAGTCAACTTAAGGAGAAGTTTTTGATAGGGTTGTCAGGGTTAAATATAACCCTGAAGAAATATGTTTGAAATTAGGAGAAATTATATCATTAGTGAAGAAAAGGTAACCAGAAAATGAGTTATTCAATCATATATTGCTTGGGAATAAGAAACAGATAACAGTTCTCACTGACATCTGCAGTATCAATAGATCTAGAAGAATGCTAGGTAGACATCTCACAAATGATACAAATAACCATTGCACAAGATCAGTGATTATTGTTAATCTATGATGTTTACCTACAGTAATGAGATAACAGATCCATCAAATAGTGGATTAAATAATTTTGAAAAATGTTTTTAGGCAATAATTTCATTCATATTCTCTATTTTCCTTCACAAAGTTTCAGACAATATTATTCATATTTTCCACATTAAGTACACCTATCTTCATTTTTCTTTTTTCCAATTTGACTCTCTGTCTGTCTCTGTCTCCCTGTCTCTCTGTCTGTCTCTTTCTCTCTGTCTGTCTCTTTCTCTCTGAGTGTCTCTGTCTCTCTGTGTGTGTCTCTCTCTGTCTCTGTCTCTTTCTGTTTCTCTCTCTCTCTCTCTCTCTCTCTCTCTCTCTCTCTCTCTCTCTCTCCCTGTCTCTTTGTCTGTGTCTCTCTCTCTTTCTTTCTCTCCTCTCAAATTTGATGATAATGGGCTATACCTTTTGTTAGCCTTACAAAACCCACAATTCATTTGTTTTACCAATTTCATTTATTTCCAATTCCTATTCTGCTTTCATTATTCACAATTTTTTTTTCTTTTGCATTCTTCCTTGAATTTTAAAAAAAATTATCTTTGTCTTTATCATATCTTTTCACTTTTTAAAATTGTCTGAGGATGTGAGCATCTTCTATTATACCAGGTAACTTGTTCCTTGGGACTCTGGTTTATTGCGATTACTATTATTTGCTTAATGTCAACTTTATCCCACAAAAAAGTTATTTTTATTCTACCAAATATAAGCTATAATCTTATCATTGGTACTGTCAACATGTCATGAAAAGTTTGTGATTTAAACTGCACATCGGAGTCATTGCACATGTACATGCATTCACAGCAATTGATTTCATATAGAATATCATCTCACATTGTTCTGAAACTTTCATCCAGCTTAAACACTCATTCATTTAATTAGTATTTGGTAGCTCTTTGTTCTTAGAATGAGGAGAGGCATAGTGAAATATGGGAAGATGAAGATGACCTAGTAACTGAGATCGAATCAACGGGGCTTCTGATTCAACAATATTTGGACGAAACATATCAGAGATCCCTCCCTACCCAATACCCATTATCCTTTATTTTCACATTTCTTCACCTGTCCAACTCCTTGTCTTCTTACCAACCACTGGAACTAGGTACTTCTTTTCCCATGTCCTTTGCAGCCAGACCCTGGCCACCAGTGCCTTGAGCTCCATCTCCAAGATTTTCCAAAACTTATTCCTGGAACTCTAGGCTGCTGCCAATCACCTGACCAACTCCTACCTACATGTCTCCTACTCCTGTGGAAGCCTATGTTCCTATTTCAGTTGAGACATGATAGCCCTGACCGAGGTGTCTCAGTTTTTCCATGAGCTGAGAATTTTCCATAGTTCGAGAACCAGCCTGAGGGCTGCATCCTTCTTCAAACTGTCCAGAAACCTGCCCAAGATGAATGCAGGAGTAACCAAGAAGTTACAGAGGCTGCTCTGAATCTCAGAAAGATAAAAAAAAAAACAGGGCCTCTGAAGCTGAGTGCTTTAGGCTCAGACCAAAGAGAACTATGTTTCCAAGACTTACTGGCGATCCGCTACCTGGAAGAGGAAGCAAAATTGATGAAGCACCTGGACAACCATCTGACCACCCTCCATGATGCAAGTGGGCTCCATGAGGGGATTAAGTGAGTATCTAGTTCATCCAGAGGTGTTATTGGCCTGGAACCCAGTTAGAAGCTGGTTCTTCTTGTCAGCCTGACCTAGGTTGACTCTCATATTTTGGCTTTCTCCTCTACCTGCAACTATATAACAACAATAAAGCTTTCTATTAATAGGAAGAAGGAAAAGAAAGAAAAAAGAAATAGTAATGGACCTCAAAGAGCTCATCATAAAGTAAGAGAGAAAACTGAAGAATTCTACATTATCTACTTCAGTGTTACTCTGGTTTTCTTAGGGCTGAGATTATAGTGAAAAATGCAATTACTGATTATGATTATGATAAATGGAAGGTTAACTTCCTCAAATTTAGGAATGCTATGACAATCAAATAATGTATTTTTTTTTCTTGCTGAGATATATGTGATATGTAATCCATGAAGGTTTTATTCTGATTTGTTTAAATTAAGCTGGATTCTCATTACATTACAATACAATTTCTGTATACACAGAAATGGTGGCTAAATCTCTCTTGGATGTTGTCCCTAGGGTTTCAATGTTTGGAGTTTCAGAAGAACCTAGTTAAAACAGTTTCACATATAATACAGTCCTGCAACGTGAATTCTAAGATTAATATTAGAATTAAATCTCATTCTTTTTTTCTGACATTTTCAGTTAGAACCCCCAAACAATTTATAAACAGAAAATTTTAAATTATTGAGTAATAATATATTTACTTCATATTTCTCAGCTTGATTGCCCTTAAATCCAAGTATGATCCTAGCATATATGAGCTAAGGACTGAATAACAATTGCAAAGAGATTTAATTCTTGACAGGACTTAAGAGGCATCTAGTCCAACCCCTTCATTTAAGGAATGATTGAGATTCTGAAAAGCTCAATAACTTGCCCAAGGCCACACAGATATTATGTGGCAAAGTTGAGAATTGAACCCAATTCTGAATCAGTCTTCCCACACAATCTGCTTATTAAAGAAAAAGCTATGGAGAAACCAGAGACTGAATCACCAACTAGATGGCTTAGATTATTTTTGGTCATGAATAAAATGAAATAGCTAATATTTATTTGTATCTCTTCAAGACCCCTAATAGACCTTTAAAAATAGAGTACGGTCAGTATACAATGTAAGCACATATAGAATGGGTAATGCACTACGGATACATTTTCTATTGATTTTACTATGAGTTAGCTGTACTGTTGGATATAACTAGTCAAAGATCCTGGATAATTGAATGATCCTTTGCATCCAAACAATTGTCTAATACCTAAGTACTCTAAAAATAAAGACTTGATTACTTTTGCTCCTTATATCATTGTGGAGGAAAAGTGTGTATTTATTATTCTTTCAATTGTAATGTCAGATTGAAAGACAAATATAGCCTCTGAAAAATAAATTCTTTCTCAGTTCATCAAAGACTTAAGAAAGTCTAAGCTCTATATAAACTTTCAGGACCCAAATGTACCAAGAGAAATTAGAGAGTAGCAATGCTTATTTATTGACCTAGAAGTAGCTAAGCGGCAAAAAACATAAGGCAATGTTTGCTGTGATCAAAAATGTGTGTGTGTATGTATATATATATATATATATATATATATATATATATATATATGTATATATATATATATATATACATATATACAATGTTTGCTCTGATCAAGAATGTGTATATATATGTATATACATATATATACATATATATATTCTTGATCACAGCAAACATTGTATATATATATATATATATATATATATATATATATATATATATATATATATATCTTTACTGCTACTTAAGACCTCTGGAATGTCAACAAAGGAGGCAAGATATTCTGTGGCTATAACTACTTATGAATTACGGTGAAATAATATGTATTATGAGTAAAGCAATAGCACTACTGCTGAGAAATGGAAATGCAATTCTCAGCCCATAGTTAATGAGGCCATTATTGTGTTCTCCATAGCCTGAACACTTAGAAACTGCTAATGCCAAATTCTGACTGATTTGTATCATTATCTTCTATGAATGATGGAAATTAGCATAACTCCCCTGAAATGTGTCATTTGAAAAGCAGTGCAGAGTGATGTTGAGTGTATTGTCTTTCTGATTTGCAAAGCATTAGTTTATAATTACCTTGCATCCCTCCTGCTAGTAATCTATATATGTTAATGTGGAATACCACCCACTGAAAGCAAAGTAGTAAACCTGGTATAGGTTTTGAATGCCACAGCTTTGCTGTTAATTAAATAATTAAAATAGACATAAGCAGTATTGAGTGATGAAAATATTCTTACCTAAAATTTCACAAACCATACCTATGGCATGTGCTTATTGTATGCAACAGTATCCACTGGAGCCTTCCTAACAACAGAAGCTTAAACTGTAATTCATTTCCTAGAGAGTGATAAGTGACATTAAAAGGCAATGGGATCTCAGGTTTTCAAATCTTTCTCTTGAATTTGGAAATAAGACAGAAGCATATGAGGATATGAAGCCTTTTATGTTGGCCTCCTTGGTATTAAGAGTTCTATGGGATATGCTCTAACAATATTAAACAAATCATTTATCATCCACATGCAGCATGTCAAGCTGCTCATTTTGAAGTCTATCTTTATTAGCATGACAGAGAAAGAAGTTCAAAGATCATTCTATTTTCATACAGCATTGGTCACATTTCTTTTCTGGGGAAAATGCAAATTACAAGAGATATGCTGAACTGGTGCCAGGATAACAAGATGGGAGACTGTGGCCTTTTCTTGGCAGGACAAGTTAGTTTGGATTCCTTGTCTGTTTTCCAAAACCTTTGAACACATAAAACTTTGAAAAGATGGATAATTTCCAAAATTTGAGAGATTCTTTGCCTTTTCTTCTTTGTCTTCACATAGCTCTTGGCTCATTGCATTATATATACACTTATGCACTTGTGATGGTGTCAAGTCTCCCAAGTTTTTTGAGTATATATAATAATTTGATAATGTTTTTGGCTTCTTCTACCTTTCCTTGTTTTAACACTTGATGTTAAAAAAAAAGATTCTACATTTTCTAAGCTACCCATTACATCACTCAAGCTCTTCCTTCCTGTTTTTTTTTCTTCTCACTCCTTGTATTTTCGCTCCTGAGTCCCTAATCCCTATCACAAAGGGCTCCCAAAATTTTGTAGACCACATCTGAAAGGAAGAGAAAATACACTCAAATAATGAAATTTTGAAAATAACCCACTAATTTATTTTTTTCAAACATGGTAGTGAAATATTTATTACAGCATATTTGTTTTACACATTTTCTAAGAGTTTCATGAGCATGTTGACTTTTGGCTACAGGGATGTTATATTTTGGTTAAAATATCCCCCAGAATATATACTCACATGAGTTTTTCCTTAAAAAGTGTTTGACTATGTTTTAAGCTTATAGAATTAAAATATACTTTGTACTCAATAACAATAATTTTTTGGGCTTTAAAAAAATTCCACATTAGTCATGTCATGAAAGAAGAATAAGAACAAAAGGAACAAAAAAATGAAAAAGGAAAAAGCCCACACAAAAAAAGAAAATTATATGCTTTGATCTACACTCAGACTCCAGAGTTCTTTTTCTGGATGTGGATACCTTTTTCCATCATGAGGCTTTTGGAATTGTCTTAGATCATTGAAATGCTGAGAAAAGAAAAGCTATCAAAGTTGGTCATCCCACACTGTTGTTGTTACTATGTACAATGTTTACCTGGTTCTACTCACTTCATTCAACATCAGTTTATGCAAGTCTTTCCATGAAGGACTTTTTCTCTCATCCTTCCCACTATTCCTACATATCCATCTGCAACATTCAATCACCCAGATGTTCCTTTCAGAACCATTATTTTGCTTTGGTTATGTTTTACATGAGCCCACCAGTAAGTTTCCTGCTAAGACACTACTCCCCCATTCTGTCTCTGCTTGGGCATTTTGCCATTCAGGAAGTTAAATTTTTAAAATAATTTTATACACTCAGGTAACCCTAGCTAAGTTGACAGAAATATATAATCAATAGCATCAATGAGAAATGAAAAGTTTCAGTCACATAGACATCTATCATCTCAATCTAAGTATGATTTATAACTGATTACTATAGTACTCAAAAGAGCCATTGTCATCATGATGGAATACAGCTAATTTCTACATTAACTACAATTTTTAATTATAGGGACATATCGATAAGGATAAGACTGCATTAGTTAGTAACACCTTTCAAAGTTCAACAGTATATTGCTTCTCATACATAAAAATAGGAAGATGTTCCCAAGGTCAATGAATTTAGCATGTAAAGAATGGAAAAAGGGGTATCTAAGTGGCACAGTGAGTAGAGCACCTGCCCTGGACTCAGGAGAACCTGAGTTTGGCCTCAGACACTTGACACACTTACTAGCTGTGTGACTTTGGGCAAGTCACTTAACCCCAATTGCTCTGCAATTGCCCAGATCCCCCTCAAAAAAAAGAGTGGAAAGGAAAAATGATAGTATCCATTAGCCATAGGATGACATTTACATTCTTAAAACATCAAACAAGAGAATATAGAAACAGTTTCATTCTGTTCTATATATGAGAGGATAAAAAGGGTATAAAGCTGCTAAGCATAAAATTGTGGTTTTCAACAACTTACTTGGCTAACGGATTATCTTCATCTGGGAGAAAGTGAGCTTATTCTTCCCAAGCAAATGGGCAAGAAGGGGCAGGTGCAATATCAGAAGGAGCATTGCAGGTTGCAGCCTGGAAAATTATCCACAGCTTTTCATCCCATTAGGAACTTGGCATCTTTTCTGATTATTAGTGAAGCCTCTGTGAGATGTCATATTACTTATAAATTCCAGTTTTGTACTTTGAATTTTATGTAACATAATTGCCAGTTTTCTCACATTGGTGTACCTTTTTTATTTATAGGTTCAATGAATAAACCTTCCTTGATGATGACATCTTACCGCAAACTAACATGACCTGGGATATGATGGTATCCCAACTTAGCTCTATACAGGGATGGCTATGTCCTTGATCTTGTAGTTAACCATAGATGTTCTAATCCCATGTTCATGAACTCTGAAATTCCTTTATCTCAACTTAATCTTTTTTCTTTCTATTTTCCCCCCAGTTTTACTAGCTCTAACCTAGTTCATTGTCCTCACCATGATCTTCAATTCCTGAACCTCTCAGTTCTTTCCTAGGCCATTGCCCCTTCATTTCCTACATTCTCCATTTCCCTCCTTGACCTCTTGGTGAACTTACAGAGTCCTCTTCTTTAGAGAGCATTATTCCTTTATTCATTTTCTGAACTTGTGCCGTCAAACCCCAGCTTAGGATTGTTCACGATATGCACTGCTTTCTTGACTATTCATGTGCTATTGAAAATAGAAGGAATCACAAACACATGATTACTGTGTCCACTATATATTTATGTCCTTTGATGTCAACGAGGTCCTTACTCTGACAAAACAAGATTTTTTACCTTCCCTAATCAACGTTCTATCCAACCTACTACTGAAGATTTCCCAAACCTTCTCTACCCTCCTCAGATTATATTTGCCCCCACACTTTTTCCTCATTTTGTGCTGAAAATCATACCTCTTGTTATAATGAAAAAAAATTAAGGCCATTCTCCCAGTACTTTTCTCCCATCTTATGAAATCATACGTCTTTCTCAACTAAGTCCTTTTTAGCCATGTCTCACATGAGGACCTGAACTGTCTCCTTGCTAAGGAGAGTCCATTTATGTACACTGATGTCTTCCCATTCTAGTTGATTTCCTCTTCTATTTTTTCCATTATCTAACTAATCTCCTATCCCTTCCTGCTTAACTGTTATTTTAAGTTTAGCTAAAATGTTCCCTTGTCTCCTCCATCTTTAAAACCACTCAGCTTGTTCTTTCCATCACCACTAATTATTGTCTCCTCTTACTTTTGTGGCTATACTCCTTGAGTAGGATATCAAAATAAGAGCCTCTCTCTCTCTTCTTATCTCTCTATAATCTTATTTACAAATTTATCATTCAAATGAATTAACCATGCTAGTGTTACTAATAATCTCATGTCTAATTTAATGATTACTTTTCATTACTTTTCTTTCTTTTCCTCTTCACAGACTTTGACATTGCTCTGCTCCTGATATTCTCTTTTTTATAGGGTTTTGGGACACTATTCTAGTTCTCCTAACTTTTTGGTCCTACATTGTTCTCCATTCCTGGATTTTCATCGAGGTGTACCTACTATTAATCCTGGGTGTCCCTGAAGATTTTCTGCTAGGATTTCTTCTCTACCTATACTATTTTGCTTTTTTTTTTATCATATCTGCTTCCATGGATGCAATTATCCTCTCTTGTCATTCTCAGATCTATTTATTCTGGAGAATTTAAAATAAAAAAATAAATAAAAAAAAGAAATGATATGAGACAATTAGGAGAGGTCTGGAGAGGGGGAGATCTGCAGCCTGGAGGCCCCATGTGGGCCTCTAGGTCCTTGAGTGTGGCCTTTTGACTAAGTCCAAGTTTTACAGAGCAAATTCTCTTACTGATGGGATTTTTTCTGTGAAGTGTAATGTGAAGTTCAGTCAAAGGGCTGTATTTGAGGACCTAGAGGGCCATATGTGACCTCAAGGCCACAGGTTCCCCACCCCTGGATAGCCAAGGCCCAGGCATCCTTTTTTATCCTCTCACCCATAGGACCCCAAGGCAAGTGTTCACAAAGCACATTCAATGGGAATCCTCCAGTGAAGCAAATATTGACACTGAGCCCCATATCCTTTGGCTAATTTCAAAATGTAGACTATGAATGCTTTTTTTTTTTACTTAGAATGAGCAGGAAAATATCCTTGAAACCATCTGTGACTAAGCCCAGATCACCTTCAATCTCAGAGAAACCTGTATTGTAACAAGGATACTTGAGTATAAGTTATTATTTTTCTCCATGGAATATGTTATCAAAGTGGATATTTTTGTTTTTTTTTTTGTTTACCATAGTGCATATCACAACCTTTTATGCTCCCTTCATCATATATTATCATCCATATTATCTTTGTAACTTTTCACAAATGTTATCTTCCTGTGTTTCTAGTAAATTCCCCTATTACCTTAAGTCAGGGTAAGGCCAATCTGAAAGTGAAAAATCATTGAATAGGCCTCAGGACAGATTTCTGTTTGACAAAAATCACAATATACATAGTTACCAGAAAAGCACCAACATCTCAGTTTTCAAAGTGGGGGCATGGGGGGGGTGCTTCAACAGCTTACCCATAGTCTGGTCAAAAACAGTCTTTCAATGAGTGGGCCCCCTCAAAGGCTCTTATACCCTATTCAGGGCAATGAGGGCTCAGTGTCTACTTACCAAAAAGGTCTGGGGCCTGGAGCCTCACATTTAGTTAGTGAAAGGGTGCGGGCCTACATCTAATCAGGATTCCCTTTGTTGGCTCCACCTGAGGAGATGGAAGGAAGGGAAAAGTTAGGGAAAGAAAAGGAATGGAAAGGAAGAGAGAGCAAGTCAAGCCAAGGTGAGGGAAAGCAAACAAGAAAAAATGTTCAGAAGGAACTGAAGATAACAATTGTTATATGGCTAATAACATTAATGACATAGATTTGAAATACATATAAGCTTGTTTTCTTAATATTAATGAGTTTGAGTTCATTTCACCTCAAGCAAACTAAACTAAAAACAAATGTCACCTAATTGGAGGATATATAATTCTAAGGTATATACAAAGGATCACTTTACCACTCATATAGTGTTAAGGGTTTCCTTGATTAATCAATCTGAAATAGTGACATAGTGTATATAACACTGGGACTGGAGTCAGAAAGACCTGAGATCAAATGTGCCCTCAGACATGTATGTATTATCAGTGTGACTCTTGGGAAGTCACTTAATCTCTGTTTGCCAGAGTTTCCTCAGTTATAAAATAAGAATCATATTAACTGGTAACATATCCATAACCATCCTTTAAGTATTATCTTGCTTAGTGCATTTAAATTGTTTTAATATTATGTTACATTTAAAAAAATAGTTTTTGAGTCATTTCATTCATGTCTGACTCTCTGACCGTATCTGGGGTTTTCTTGGCAAAGAAAATGTAGTGATTTGCTATTTCTCCAGTTCATTTTACAAATAAGGAAACTGAGGCAAACAAGGTTGAATGATTTGCCCAGGATCACATAGCTAGTAACTGTCTGAGGCTGAATTTCAATTCCGGTCCTCCTTACTCCACTTAGCAGCCCTATAAAAATAGCAGATGATGAACATTTAAAATTTATCCCTTTCCAATATAATGACTTTTCATTTTCTTCAGTAATTTATTATCTATATGATTTCTTGGGTTTTAAAAGCCTGTCCTTGCCAGATCTAGCCACAAATATTAAGTATTAAAACAAAGAAAGGAAGAAATAATATGTATTTTTAAATTCCTAAAGGCATTTAAGTTTGAAAAAAGCTTATTTTCTTCAACTCAAGGAAAGAAGGCTATCATGTGGATCAGCTAAGATATCTCTATGGTATTTAGAATAGTGCTTTGCATATAATTGATATGTAATAAATGCTTATTCCCACCTATCTTGTATCAGGTGAATTTCTCTGTATATGTAGGGGGTGTTTCCAAAACCTCAAAATAATGAAATCTAAACAATATAAAATATGAAAAATTATTAAAATTATAGAGCAAAAATCAGTAATTTTACATTTTCACATTCTTTTTTATATACAGACAAAGACTGAATAATTTCAGTACAGTACTAGCTAGGGGAAAGGGCTATTCCATGTTATCAATGCAAGTATCTTCTGGCTCTCTGACTTATTTATATGCATGTCTTTTCAAGATAACTTTATTTGGACCAGGAAGATAAAAAAGAAATGTGTGACTATTTGTCTTCTTGCCAGATCACATTCTACTCCGGATGCACACACACACACACACACACACACACACACACAAATATTTGCAGGGGGAAGGCAGGGCAATTGGGTTAAGTGACTTGCCCAAGGTCACACAGCTAGTTAGTGTCTCAAGCATCTGAGAGATCGGATTTGAACTGAGGTCCTCCTGACTCCAGGGCCTATGCTTTACTCACTGTGCCACCTACTAGCATATATTTTGTTGGATTAGCATTCACAGCTGGTGTGCAAAATGAAATGCTGTGTTGTAATTTTCAATTTATGTATTTACTATTTCAATAGATAAAACCATTTATAAAAATACTTTTTTAAAGCATGAATATCATCATCATTTTTTGTCTAGAAATATTTGGCATGTTGGACCCAAGGTTGACTTAAATTTTTATCAAAGTAGCCCCATGATTTTCATAGTTGTATTTAACTTTGTTTTTCATAGTCAACATTATTAATTAAATCGTAGTAAAAGATAAAGTACAGTTACTCTGCTCTTCTTTGTAATAAGACTTTTTCATAAATCTCAATCAAAATGCTATGGTATTAGTAAATGATTCTGTAAGGTTCTCTGTCTTTCCTAAAAATAATACTATACAATTCAAGTATGTTGTTGTTGTTGAATAATTTTAGTCATGTCCAATTCCTTGTGACCCATCTGGGTTTGTTTGTTTGTCTGTTTCTTTGTTTTTGGCAAAGACACTCTAGTGGTTTGTCATTTTCTTCTCCAGCTCATTTTACAGATGAAGGAACTTAGGCCAATAGGGTTAAGAGACTTGACCAGGGTTGCACAGGTAATAGTGTCTGAGGCCAGATTTGAACTCAGGGAGATGACCTGACCCTCTATCCACCATGCTATTTAGCTTCCCCTCAAATATCCAACTTTACCTAAATATCTAAATTAGAAACATTCTTAGTTTATATATTTCAGTGGACCCATAAAACACAATTAACATATTTGTGGTGTGCTTGGAAGCAAGAAGCATCAGAGAAAGCTACTTATTTTTTTTTCTTTTTTTAAGAGTAGCGCAATAAAATTTATTTATATTTTATATAGTATTTTTTCAAATTATATGGAGAGATACTTTTCAACATTAATTTTTAATAAGATTTTGAGTTCCAAAATTTCTCCCTCCCTTGACTATCCCCTCCCTTTCTTATCCCCTCTCCAAGATTGCAAGCAATCTGAAATAGATTATATATGCGCAACTATGTTAAAATAGTTACACAATAGCCATGTCATAAAAGAAGAGTCAAAACAAAAGGAGAATGCTACTTATTTTTCAAACAATTTAGATTATTACTTTTGGCCATCACCAATTTTGCTGTTTTTTGGAGGGGGTACACATTACATTATTTATCTCTATGTAGGAAATGACTACTTACATCATATCTTTAATACTCTTTCTGATTCTAATGGAGATAAAGAGCACTCTGTCTAGATCTTATAGCTACAAAAATAGTTCTGAAAGCAAAAACATAAAAAGGTATCAATATAGATCTATCTATTGACATGGATATAAACTTTCCATTGTTTCAATGACAGTGGAAGGAAAGGGAACATAGCATACTAGGAACAACATAGGTTTTAGACTCACCATCAGTTTTTAATCCAACTGTTGATACTGTGATGTTTGCTTATCTCACATTCCAGTACTGATGATAAATATTTGTGAGGAGACAACTGTTATGATAATTTCCATTGATACACCAACATTATTTGTTAAAAAAGAATTAGAGGAATTTTACAAAAAAATGGATTAGACTCACTAAATTGAATGAATGTGCAATATAATATCCAGGTACTTGAAATCAAAGACAAGGAAAGTAAATAATGATGAAGTACTTATAGGAAAGCATGGTTCAAAGGGAAAGAATTTTTTAAAGTCAAAGTATTGTAGATAATACTGAAGCTTGACTTAACATAATAAAAAAACTTATTTAAGAAAGGAATTAGTTATCTGACATGGTGAATACCAAATAACCTAAAAAAAAACTTAAGCATTACTTTTTTTTGATAATGAAGTATTTTTTTTCTTTTTGAGGTGTTATCCGTGAATTGACTGCCGACCTAGAATAAGACCATCAAGTTGTTGGAAACTCAAAGGGGAGAAAAAAGAAAAAAAAAAATCAGAAGTGGAAAAAAGCCTATAATCATATCTTTTATTATAATTATATCTTAGAGTAACAATTTGCTAATACAATTAATTATATAGCTTTTATAATTAACTGAAATAATTCGGCCACAAAAGGTTAAAGAAGCAATTGCTAATAAATTTGGGAAATCAACAGCAGGATTTACATAAGCATCAAATATACTACTTTTATCAATACAGTTTATTAAACGCAAATCAGTTTCAACAACCAAAGGAACAAAAAAAACCTCTGAAAGTACATTAGATGACAAACATTTGACTTAATGACAAGTGGAGAGAAAGAGAATAAACTTTTAAATAGCACCTACTATGAGTGCAGATATTTTTTTTTGCAAATATCGTATCTTTTAATGCTCACACCAACTCTTCAAGTAGGCATAGTTGAGTAAATTCAGGAAAATAGAGGCCATTTACTTGCCTAGGGTCATCTAATTAAGAAGATTCTGAGGCCAGATTTCAACTCAGTTTTTTTGACCTGAGTCAGACTTGTAAATCTTAGCAAGAAGAGGGATGGATAATTATGAACAGTATCATCCCATCTCATAAAGCATAGAATAGCAATGAAACATAAAAGAGGAAGCAATGTGATATTTTAATAAGAACAATGTGTTTGGAATCAGAAGACCTGCACTGTAAGTAAGCTCAATCCTTCCATTTACTACATTTGTGACAAAAATTGTGGGCAAATTGCTTAACTTCTATTTGCCTCAGCTTCTTCATCTGCAAAATATGGAAATTGGAATATATGGCTTCTCAGACATTTTCTACTGTGACATCTATTACTCAATGATGATTGCATAGAATCTGACCACAGATCAAACTAAGCAACATCATCTCAATGGAATTTAATAATAAAAGTAAAAGAAAGACAACAAACAGAATAAAAGGAGTAGGAGGGAACTCCAAAGGTTATGATAATAAATTATCTTCATCAGCGAAGTTAGTGAAACAATAACACTTGGGTATTAATATCACAGATCCACATGCTTATTATAGAGGAGTTAGATGTATTAGAAAAGAAACCAAAGGTTAAAATTTCTGTATTGGACCATGTATAGAAAGAGTAGATCTATGCCAAAGTCAATATAATTGGGAAGGCATTAAGGAATTGTTATGCAATGTATCTGAACTATATGAAGGAGTTAAGGATACTGCAGGAATTAAAAAAAAATCCTGGACTTTATTAATGGCAAAAATATTTTCAAAAGAAAACAGAGGAAATTTCAATGACTAACTGTCCATATACCAACTCTCTCATTTATATAAATTCATTGTAAGACTATTCTATACAAGCATTGAGTGTATTTTAGAGAAGAGTATCAATAGCAAAGAAGTCTTGCACAAATGTTATTCGAAAATGAACTAAGGTTTTGCCATTTTGTAATCAACTTAAAGGTGTTATAAGATACCATTTTATTAAGTGATTATGAAAATCATTTTATTCCATAGAGAAAAATATTACCACTCAGCTTCATTTTTGTTTGTTGTCTTCCCCAATTAGAATATAAACTCCTTTAGGGTAGTGACTATCTTTCTTTTGCCATATACTTGTGTCTGTACCACAGTTCAGGCATGAAGCAATCATTGAATAGATGCTATTACCAACACACCCACCTTCAATATGCCTCCTACATATTATACATGTGCCTGTGTGTGTGTGTGTGTATACACATACATATATAGACATATGCATGTGAATGTATAAATGCCCTTATACATATGAAAGCCTTCTCCTGTTGTGTAAATTCTAGTTATCCATGCAGAATAATTTTACTTTCTGAATCAAGTATCTTTGACTGAGATGTCTTCTTTACACATAAGAAAATCATTCATTGAAAAATAGAGCACAAGAAATGGTTATGTTCAATGATACTCTGATGATAAACTTAAGATGCATGCCTCTCAAAAGTTTCTGCCAGTGAGACAGAGTATTCAGCGTAGAGTCCAAGATGAAGAAATTTCTCTTCAAACAGTCATGTCCTTTAGATTTTCCCATTTGCAGAGGACATTATCCTAGTTATAACAAGCCTCAGAAATTTGAAGATGCTCCCAGAAAGTCTGAATCCACTCAAAAGATTTTGTAATGGAAAAAAAAAATAATTAATTTATATGACTACTATGTCCTAGGTACTACGCCAAGCATTTTAAAATATTATCTAATTTGTTCCTCAAAATAACCCTAGGAGATAGGTGCTACTATCCCCATTTTGCAATTATGGAAGGCAAACAAATTTACAATTATGAGGCAAACAAAAATCAAATATCATACAACTAGTGTCTGAGGCCAGATTAAAAGTAAAGCTTCATAACTGTAAGCCTAGAATATGATTCACTGTGCCACCTTGCTGCCTCTAGTTTGCACTGACTAACCAAAAGGAAATACCAATTTGATGATAAATGCCAGATATTAATATTGCAACATTCATTTGGATAAATAAGATATTTATTACCTATTGGTATCTGGGACCGTACATATGGATAGCAAGTTCAGCTCATAATTAGATAAGAGGAGGAAAGTAGGCTGTATTGGCTTCCAAATATTGCAAAGCACTTTCAATGACCTCAAATTTCCACAGAAACAAAAACCCATTGTTTTAATTGCATAATTCTACTGGTATTATTTAAGATAAGAAGAAAAGTAATATAACATTTTTAAAAGTTCTAAAATAGTACAGTACAGAGACATATTGATGGATGTAAGGGGGCTATAAAATGTAATCTATATGGAACTTTGGGTAATGCAGTAGATACAGTTTTGGTCTTGGAGTCAGGAAGACTCAAATTTAGATTTAGCCTCATATTTTCCAAGCTGTCTGTTCCTGAGCAATTTACTTAACCTATGTCTGCCTCAGAATGTTGGCTACTACCATCATCATCAACATGATCATCATCATTCAAAAAAGACCAGTAATAAAATATTATCAGCAAGGAATTATATAATAGGAAAAGAAGATGAGCTTGGCAAGTATTCAGTGTGAAAGATGACAGGTAGGAAGCCAGATTGGTCCACCCTCACCCTCATGATGTGGGAAGAAATTGTAAAAAGCCTCTAGCACATTAGATAGTCATAAGAGTAAAGGAATAAGAATCAGACAAGATGGGCACAAATGAATAAATTACCATTTTCATCACTGGAGAAAATATCAACATCAAAGATATTACAGAAACTTCCAAGTACATAGTTATAAATAAATAAATTTTAAAGCATCAAATTGTAAATGTGTGTGTTTACAGAGCAGCAAATATACTGAAACCAGCCAGATATTTTGTTCAATTTTCAATAACTGAAATGTTAAGAGATCCTCTAACATTCAACCTCTTTTTTCCCTCTGTGGAACATTCTTGATTATTATTTCTAAGACATAATGAGAAGGACAACATTTCCATTTAAATTTATGATTATTAAAGAGAAAATGTCATGTCGCAGCATATACTAACCTGCATCTTCTATGACATGTGGATAGTAGAGAGAACATTTGTATAAATGTCAAAGAAATGAATAAAACATTAGTGCTTCAAATATGCATTTAGTACACACTACATATTAGTTAATAAAAGGGAAAACCTTATTTGTAAAATGCCTTATTGTTTCAACATGCCTCCTATATATTAAACATGTGTGCATATAAATATAGGCATATGCATATGAATGTATACATGACCATATACATATGAAAGCCTTTTCCTTGTGTAACTTATATGTGCAGAATACTTTTATTTTCTGAATCAATTAAATGTGTAATGGTATGGTCAACTAAACTTTTCCAAATAATTAGTTCTTAATTCATGCTTTTTCTCTTATTTTAAATTGAGAGACTTTAAATCAAATCTGTAACAGTCTCCATTCAAAAATAAAAAAAAATAGAGTGGTTCTTTACCCTTTTACTTTTCATGAATTGGTACATTTGGAATAGCATATGAATATGTTATTCCAGACACTTTACAAACCAAAATGAAAATTGTATCCTATTTCAGCATACGGGCATGTAAATGGAAAATGTGGTAGAGTGAAAAGCATACCCAACTTGGCCCTATGAACAACCTGATTTTGAATCCTACATTAGATGTTTACTCCCTGCATTTTTATGGCTATGTAATTTCATTTTTTAGATCCTCAAATATGGCAAAAGAGAAGAATGAGAAGGCAATGGGAGCTCAGTTATAGTAATCACAAGCTTGTTAAAATCTATTCTCTATTTCTTTAAGATACTCTTTTTAAAACTATTTTTTGTTATGTTTATGGAATGTGTAGAGGAGTTAGTTGGGGAGATGGAGTGATGAATCTATGCCTGTGATTTGATCAGGGAATGGATCTTCTATGATTATTCTCTCTCTCTCTCTCTCTCTCTCTCTCTCTCTCTCTCTCTCTCTCTCTCTCTGGAACTATACTTCAATGTTTAGTACTAGAGGGTAGTCTGGGACACTAAGAAGAGAACTTTCTGGCCCTATATCAGCCATCAGCCTTCCCAGAGATCCACTGCCCCTCTCATCCATTTTATTGCCTCACATTCAATTTCTTAGCCACTTCAAAACCTTTCGGATAAATTTATATTATAATTGTTAAAGAAATGGGGAGGGAAGTAGAAAGCAAACTACAAATTATGAATCTATATATTATTAGATGATAATAGAATGAATAGTAGAGAGGATAAAATTTTATCCAGAAAAATGGACTGAATTTTACATGTCATGTGAGTACATTGCTCTCCTGGCAGTATAGTAGTATACACCTTGATTAGCAACAGCCTTGTGAACCACTTTTTTTAAAGGAATGGTGATTCCAATTAGTTAAAAATAGTCTTTAATTGAAGGTCTATTCATGTTGTCAAGTAATTAGAGTCTTATAGTTTTCTTCCTTTGCCTACTAAGGTCTATAAAAAGAAAATCATAGGTGCCTCCAAAAACTTGAGGCAGAAACTTAAATTCCCTCTTCAATACCCTAGTAAGAAGGAAAAATAGTAAATACCAAAATCTTGAGAACCTTACATAACTCTTACATAACCTACCAACTCCTTTGTGCTTAGTTTTAATAGAGCTGGTCTTCAAAGACCTTTACGTACCATGTTATCAGCCATGAGTCTGGTATGTAGAAAGATAATCCTAAAAGAGTACATTTTGCCCTGAATAAACAGTAGCTGATAACAGAAAAATGAATCTCATCCTGTGAAGGTCATGGATTCAAAATCAAAACAGGAAAGTGAAGCATAACTTAGTTTGAGAATATATGTGCTCTAATTTGATGACTTGAGAGACATCAAGAGAGAATGCAATTCATCAAACACTTCATTGAGAAGTGAAACCAGGTAACTATTCATGATTCAGTCAATGTCTCATGAAAACAATTAATTTCTCTTTCTATATCTGTAAAATGCAGGTGATTATATTCATCAATTCATTAGTAGAATATATAGGTGTAGTATGTCCTTGGAAGAAGGAATGGAGTAAAGGCAGTGATTTGTCACTAGCCAACATGAGGCTATTTAGTAGTCTTTTTTTTTATTCAAGTATATAACCAACATGTTTCTTGTATATTAGTTGCACCAGCATCGTGGAATTGTAAGTGACTCCAGGATTTCTTGTCACAGCAATCCCATTTAAAATCTTTGAGTATAACAATCACTTTAAAAAATGGCAGAGCAAAAGAAGGGACACATCTGATCTGTCTCCCAAACCCCTTCAAATACCTCTAAAAATGCCTCTGAACTAATTCTAGAGTGGCAGAATCCACAAAGAGACAGAATGAGGGAGGTTTCCACCCCAAGACAACCTGGAAGGTTGGAAGGAAGTGTCAGTGGCACTGGGCTGGGAAAGGAGCTCATTCCAGCCTTCAGGCAATGCCAGCAGAGACCCAATCCAGAGCAGATCTTGTGGACTGAATCACTGGCATCAGTGGTGGTTTCTACCCTTCTCAGCTCACAGATGCCAGAGACAATTTAGAAGATCAGTAGGATGGGTCTGTCAGAACAAGGTGAGAGAGAAGCCCAGTCCTGCGCAGGCCATGCAGCAGTGGCAGCAGCTGTTCCTGGAGCTATCAGCCCACAAACTGAATATTTGAAAGTCATCTTTTTTAACTTCTGGGAGCCAAGATGGTAGAGTAAGCAGTAATTCACTCTCACTCTATTAATTAAACCCAGAGAATATTGCCTAGGAAGAATTCTGGAATAGTGAAGCCAGTAGAAAGATGAGGTAAAGTAATCTTTTAGATAAGTTGTTAGGGGTATTAATGGTACCTCTTGTTGTGGCTAAAGGGGACCAGTACAGGAAAGGAGGCATCCCTGCAAGCCAGTGGAAATCCCAATTTCAGTAGACCAGCAGAAGATCCTGAACCTCAGGGTGTAGGAGCAGACAAGAGCCAACACCTGGCACACAGCAGCCACCACCACCAGCTCTAGTCCAGCCCGCATAAACTATCAGACCACTACCACCTCCAGCTGCCAGCACCTGAGGCCCCAGCACCTTAGGCCAGTAACCAAGCCCCTAGCCCCCAGCACAAGAAACCTGGGACAGTACTCCATGGGCCCCAGAAGCAGAGATAAAACTTAAAAGCCAGAAAAAAGGCATGAGCTTAAAAAGGAACAAAGAAAAACAATGAAAATAGAAAATTATCTTGGTGACAGGGAAGATCCAAAAACAAATTCAGGAGAGGACAGTATTGTCAACACACTCATATCTGAAACCTCAAAGGGGAATATGAACTAGTCTCAAGTCCCCAAAGCCTTCTTGGAAGAGCTAAAAAAGGATTTTAAAAGTCAACTAAGAGAGATAAAAGAAAAATTGAAGAGAGTTAGAAACTGCGAGCAGTCTGAGTGGGACAAATTTCCAAGCCAGGAGAGTCTGAAAGACTGATCGCACAAATCTGTAGGCTTGGAGAGTGCTCGGCGTGTGGAGATGCTCCAGAAGGCACCAAAGTGGAAGCAACTGGCTGGGAAACCCACGTGGGAGATAGGCTAGGAGAAAGCTGGGCCCCCAAAACTGGTGGAGATCCCCAGTCCTCCCAACACAGGACAGCAGTCTGTGGAAGCGCAGAGGCAACGCAACACCACCGGCTGTGAAACACCTACTCCTGATGCTTGCAGCCCAGAAACTTGGGTTCTTGAACTTCCTGTAGACATAATGTCCAGGTAAATGGCTCTAATCCCTCCCCTCCCCACCCAGAGAATTCCTGGAAAAAAAAAAGAACGCTGGAACTGAGGAGAAATAAGTGGGGCTTCAGTGGTGAAATAGTAGAAGTTCATTAGTCTCACAGGGGCAGAGTTGGTAGGGGTCAACACCAGGAGCACAGACGTAATCTTGCTGATGCCAGGCATCAGCTCAAAAAACAAACAGCTGAGACCATTGCTGAAGAGCAACAGTGCTGGAGAGCACCCCTAGGGACTGAGAAATCAGGGAGCCAGACCCGTCCCCCACACCTCAGGAAACTGAAGGCTATAATTCTAGACTCACAATCCCCAGAATAAGAAAGCTGGGACAGAGAGCCCTGAACCCTAAAAGGAAAAATTTGTTGTAAATCCAGGAAAACGCTAACCAACATGAACACAAAAAACACTGAGGACTATAGAGTCTTTTTATGGAGACAGGAATGATCAAAATACCAATTTGGAAGAGGACAGCAATGACACTATAGACATGTCTAATACCTCAAAAGGTAATGTGAACTGGTCTCCAGCCCAAAAAGCATTGCTGGAAGAGCTAAAGGAGGATTTTAAAAACCAAATTAGGGAGCTAAAAGAAGATGAAATCAAGTCCCTAAAGAATAAGATTGGCGAAATGACTACAGAGATTCAGAATCTACAGAGAGAAAATGACACCCTGAGAGGCAAAATCAACCAATTGGAAAAGGAGACTCAAAAGCAAAAGGAAAACACTAACTCATTAAAAATTAGGGTTGAGCAAGTGGAAGCTAATGAATCTATGAGGCACCAAGAAGTAGTAAAACAAAATGTAAAGAATGAAAAAGTAGAAAAAAATATGAAATATCTGATTGGGAAAACAACTGACCTGGAAAATAGATCCAGGAGAGACAATTTAAGAGTTATTGGTCTACTGGAAATCCACGATGAAAAAAAGAGCCTTGACAGTATCTTCGAAGAAATTATCAAAGACAACTGCCCAGAGGCCCTAGAACCAGAGGCAAAATAGTCATTGAAAGAATTCACCAATCACCCCCTGAAAGAGATCTGAAACTGAAAACACAAAGAAATATCATAGCCAAATTTCAGAACTAAAAAGTCAAGGAGAAAATACTTCAAGCAGCCAAAAAGAAACAATTCAAATATCATGGAACTACAATCAGGACCATGCAGGATCTCTCAGCTTCTACATTAAAAGACAGGAGAAATTGAAATACTATATTCCGAAGGGTGAAGGAGCTGGGACTGCAACCAAGGATCAACTACCCAGCAAAACTAAGCATAATTTTTCAGGCAGGGAGATGGACATTCAACAAAATGAAGGAATTCCAGACCTTCCTCATGAAAAGGCCAGAACTCAATGGGAAATTTGATCTCCAAATACAAAACTCAAGAGAGACACAAAAAGGTAAACAGGGGGAAAACTCCCCACAAACTTTATTAATCAATCAGGGTAAATTATTTGCATTTTTGTATAGGATTATATCATCTTATGTATGTTATATATACATATATATATATATATATATATACATACACACATATATGTCAGTCTTGAGAATGCTACAGCTATTATGATGATTGAAAAGGATATACATAGATTGTGAATGCCTGTATAAAATAATTGATATAAGGATAAAAAACATAAGTAAGAGATGTAAAGGGAGGGCTATGAGAGAAGAGGTAAGGAGGTAGTAGAAAAGGGTAAATTACACCAAATGAAAGGAACAAAAACATATTATAGTAGAGGGAAAGAAGGGAGGGAGAAGAGCAGTATTTGAGCTTCATTGTCATCTGATCTGGTTCAAGAAGGGAATAACATACCCTGATAAGTATAGAAATCTAACTTGTCCTACAGGAAGTAGGAGGGGAAGGGGGTAAAAAAGGGAGAGGGGTGGTCAGAAGGGAGGGAGAAGTAGAAAACGGGAAATGATAAGAGAGGGGAATAAAGAGGGAGGGTAAACTGAGGAAGGTGGCGGTCAAAAACAAAACTTTTTTGAGGAAGGGAAATAGGATGGAGAAAAAGATACAGCTAGAAATCATTACTGTGAACGTGAATGGGATGAACTCTCCCATAAAACGGAAGTAGATAGCAGAATTAATTAAAAGCCATAATCCTACAAAATGCTGGTTACAAGAAACACAGCTGAAACAGGGGGATACACACAGGGTAAATGTAAAAGGCTGGAGTAAAATATACTGTGCCTCAGCTAAAGTAAAAAAAGCAGGTATAGCAACTGTAATCTCAGACAAAGCAAAAGTAAAGATAGATTTAATTGAAGGAGATAAGGAAGGACATTGCATCCTGCTAAAAGGCACCATAAACAATGAAGCAATATCACTGTTTAACATATATGCACCAAGTGGTATGGCATACAAATTCTTAGTGGAGAGGTTAAGGGAGTTACAGGAAGAAATAGACAGCAAAAGTATAATATTGGGAGACCTCAACCTCTCCCTTTCTGAACTTGATAAATCTAACCTCAAAATAAATAAGAAAGAAGCTAAGGAGGTAAGCAGAATTTTAGAAAAGGCAGATATGATAGACCTCTGGAGAAAACTTAATGGGGATAAAAAGGAATATACTTTCTTTTCAGCGGTATATGGCACATACTCAAAAATTGACCACATACTGGGGCATAAAAACCTAACAATCCAGTGCAGAAAAGCAGAAGTAGTCAAAGCACACTTTTCAGATGATGATGCAATAAGAATTATTTGTAACAAAGAACCATGGAAAAATAAGGGAAAAATGAATTGGAAACTAAATACTCTAATTCTAAAGAATGAGTGGGCCAAAGAACAAATCAAAGAAACAATTAATAACTTCATTCAAGAGAATGACAACAATGAGACAACATACCAAAACTTATGAGATGCAGCAAAAGCCATTCTTAGGGGAAGTTTTATATGTCTAAATGATTACATGAATAAAATAGGGGAAAAGGAGAACAATGATCTGGGCATACAGCTGAAAAAGCTAGAAAAAGAGCAAATTGAAAACCCCCAATTAAATGCCAAATTAGAAATACTGAATATCAAAGGAGATATTAATACAATTGAAACCAAGAAAACTATAGAATTAATAAATAAAATAAAGAGCTGGCTTTATGAAAAAAACCAATAAAATTGATAAATCTTTGGTCAATTTGATTTAAAAAAGAAAGAAGAAAATCAAATTACCAGTATCAAAAATGAAAGGGTGAGTTCACCTCTAATGAAGAGGAAATCAAAACAGTAATAAAGAATTATTTTGCCCAATTGTATGCCCATAAATTTGACAACTTTAGAGATATGCATGAATATCTACAAAAACATAAATTGCCCAAGTCAACACAAAAGGAAGTAAAATTACTAAATAACCCCATCTCAGAAAAAGAAATTGAGCATGCCATCAATGAACTTCCTAGGAAAAAATTCTGCAGGGCCAGATGGTTCTACATGTGAATTCTATCAAACATTTAAAGAACAACTAAGTCCTATACTTTGTCGACTATTTGGGAAAATAGGTGAAGAAGGAGTCCTATCAAATTCTTTTTATGACACAAATATAGTACTAATTCCCAAACCAGGTAGAGTCAAAACAGAGAAAGAAAATTATAGACCAATTTCTCTAATGAATATTGATGCAAAAATTTTAAATAAAATATTAGCAAAAAGATTGCAGCACCTTATCACCAGAATAATACACTATGACCAGGTAGGATTTATTCCAGGAATGCAATGCTGGTTCAGTATTAGAAAAACGATTAGCATAATTGACCATATCAACAACAAAACTAGCAGAAATTGTATGATCATCTCAATAGATGCAGAAAAAGCCTTTGACAAAATACAGCACCCATTCCTATTAAAAACACTAGAAAGCATAGGAATAAGTGGAACCTTCCTTAAAATTATAAATAGCATCTACTTAAAACCATCAACAATCATTATTTGTAATGGGGATAAACTAGATGCTTTCCCAATAAGATCAGGGGTGAAACAAGGATGTCCGTTATCACCCTACTATTCAATTTGGTACTAGAATCGTGAGCTGTAGCAATAAGAGAAGAAAAAGAAATTGAAGGAATTAGAATAGGAAAAGAAGAAACTAAATCATCACTTTTTGCAGATGATATGATGATTTATTTAGAGAATCCTAGAGAACCAAGTAAAAAACTACTTGAAATAATAAACAACTTTAGCAAAGTTGCAGGATATAAAATAAACCCACATAAATCCTCAGCATTCCTATACATTACTAACAAAGTGCAACAGCAAGAGATAGAAAGAGCAATACCATTCAAAGTTATTGTAGACACTATAAAATATTTGGGAGTCTATCTGCCAAGACAAACACAGGGCCTGTATGAACATAATTATGAAACAATTTTCACGTGAATAAAGTCAGATCTAAATAAATTGTAAAAATATCAGTTACTCATGGTTAGGCCGAACTAATATAATAAAAATGACAATTTTACCTAAATTAATCTATCTATTCAGTGCCATACAAATTGAAATACCAAAAAATTATTTTACAGAGCAGGACAAAATAATAACAAAATTCATCTGGAAGAACAAGAGGTCTAGAATATCTAATGTATTGATGAAAAGAAATGCTAGAGAAGGTGGCCTAGCCATACCAGATATTAAACTGTACTATAGAGCAGCAGTCATTAAAACTACCTGGTACTGGCTAAGAAACAGAGTTGTGGATCAGTGGAATAGGATAGGAACACAAGATGGAGAAGTCAACAACTATAGCAATCTACTGGTTGATAAACCCAAAGAGGCCAGCTTCTAGGGTAAGAATTCACTATTTCACAAAAACTGTTGGGAAAATTGGAAAATGGTAGGGCAGAAACTGGGCCTAGACCAATTTCTTACACCATATACCAAAATAAAGTCAAAATGGGTTCATGATTTAGGAGTAAATGCTGATACTATAAGTAATTTGGGAGAGCAAGGAATAGTTTACTTATCAGATTTATGGAAAAGAAAAGAATTCATGACCCAACAAGAGATAGAGAGCATTACAAAAAGCCAAATGGATAATTTTGATTATGTGAAATTGAAATGTTTTTGTACAAAAAAAGCCAATGCAACAAAAAGTAATAGGGAAGCAGAAAATTGGGAGAAAATCTTTACAACTAGTGTCTCTGATAAAGGCCTCACATCTAAAATATACAGGGAACTGAGCCAAATATATAGGAATACAAGTCATTCCCCAATTGAGAAATGGTCAAAGGATATGAACAGACAGTTTTCAGAGGAAGAAATTAAAGATATCTATAGGCATATGAAAAAATGCTCTAAATCACTACTGATTAGAGAAATGCAAATCAAAACAACTCTTAGATACCACGTCTCTCCTGTCAGATTGGCTAAAATAACAAAACAGGAAAATGATAACTACTGGAGAGTATGTGGGGAAATTGGAACATTGTTACATTGCTGGTGGAGTTGTGAGCTGATCCAGTCATTTTGGAGAGCAATTTGGAACTACGCCCAAAGGGCTATAAAAATGTTCATACCCTTTGACCCAGGAATACCACTTCTTGGGTTATATCCCAAAGAAATCAAACAAGCGGGAAAAGGACCCATATGTACAAAAATATTTATAGCTGCTCTTTTTGTGGTAGCTAAGAATTGGAAATTGAAGGGATGCCCATCAATTGGGGAATGGCTGAACAAGCTGTGGTATATGAAGGTAATGGAATACTATTGTGCCATAAGAAATGGTGATGGTATGGACTCCATAACAATCTGGGAAAACCTACATGACATAGTGCTTAGCGAGCAGAGCAGAGCCAGGAGAACATTATACACAACCACAGATATATGGATTCCATGAGGACCAACCCTGACAGCCTTCATTCCTCTCAGCAACAAAAGGTACAAAGACAACTCCAAAGGACTCATGATGGAGAATGCTATCTACACCCAGAGAAAGAACTATGAAGTATGAATGCAGATTGAGGCACACTTCATGCTAGCCTTCCCTCCCTCCCTTTTTTATTCCTTTTCTCTCTTTTGTTTTTGTTTTTTGCATTTTTTTTGGTCCTGTTTCTCCTTTTGCATGATTCATTTCATTGATCACAGTTCTCCATAACTTGACTAGTGTGTAAATTAATTCAATGCAAAGTTATACGTGGAAGCTATATGTGATTCCATGCCATCTTGGGGAGGAAGGGGGGAGGGAGGGAAGAAAATCTGGAACCAAAATTATGTAAAACCTAATGTTGTAAACTAAAAATAAAAATGTATAATGAAAAAAAATTGAAAAAAGGCCTTTAAAAATACAATTTTCGGGGGGGGCGGAGCCAAGATGGCGGCTGGTAAGCACGGACTAGAGTGAGCTCCGTACCCAAGTCCCTCCAAAAACCTATAAAAATGGCTCTGAACCAATTCTAGAACGGCAGAACCCACAAAACAGCAGAGGGAAGCAGGGCTCCAGCCCAGGACAGCCCGGATGGTCTCTGGGTGAGCTCTATTCCACACGGAGCTGGGAGCTGGGAGCTGGGAGCTGGGAACGGAGTGGAGCAGAGCCCAGCCTGAGCGGCGTGGACGATCCAGACCGGAAGCCGGGCGGAGGGGGCCCTAGCGCCCTGAATATGTGAGCTGCGGCAGTTACCAGACCCCTCGACCCACAAACACCAAAGACTGCGGAGAAGGTTAGTGGGAAAAGCTGCGGGAGTGGAAGGAGTTCGCGGTTCGGCTTCCAGCCCCGGGGGCAGCGGAGGTGGGGCAGCTACAGCTGTTGTTACTTCCGGCTCCAGGCCCACCTGGTGAGAGGAATTAAGTGGCGGATCGCAGCAGGGGTGCACAGCCTGCCGAAGATCTGAGCCCAGTCTGGACTGGGAGTCCTTGGGGAAGGAGGAGTGCGGCTCTGACAGAGCTGGCACCTCCCCCCCAAACGTAGAACATAGAACTCTGTAATCTACAAGCAGTCATACCCCACTGAAAAACTCAAGGGTCAAGTTAGTTTGTTGGGAATATGGCCAGGACGCGAAAACGCGCCCAGATTCAGTCTCAGACTTTGGATTCTTTCTTTGGTGACAAAGAAGACCAAAACATACAGCCTAAAGAAGACAACAAAGTCATAGAGCCTACAACCAAAGCCTCCAAGAAAAACATGAACTGGCCCCAGACCATAGAAGAACTCAAAAAGGATTTGGAAAAGCAAGTTAGAGAAGTAGAGGAAAAATTGGGAAGAGAAATAAGAAGGATGCGAGAAAACCATGAAAAACAAGTCAATGACTTGCTAAAGGAGACCCAAAAAAATACTGAAAAATACACTGAAGAAAACAACACCTTAAAAAATAGACTAACTCAAATGGCAAAAGAGCTCCAAAAAGCCAATGAGGAGAAGAATTCCTTGAAAGGCAGAATTAGCCAAATGGAAAAGGAGGTCCAAAAGACCACTGAAGAAAATACTACTTTAAAAATTAGATTGGAGCAAGTGGAAGCTAGTGAATTTATGAGAAATCAGGATATTATAAAACAGAACCAGAGGAATGAAAAAATGGAAGACAATGTGAAATATCTCCTTGGAAAAACCACTGACCTGGAAAATAGATCCAGGAGAGATAATTTAAAAATTATTGGACTACCTGAAAGCCATGATCAAAAAAAGAGCCTAGATACCATCTTACAGGAAATTATCAAGGAGAACTGCCCTGATATTCTAGAGCCACAGGGCAAAATAGAAATTGAAAGAATCCATCGATCGCCTCTGCAAATAGATCCCAAAAAGAAATCTCCTAGGAATATTGTTGCCAAATTCCAGAGCTGCCAGATCAAGGAGAAAATACTGCAAGCAGCCAGAAAGAAACAATTTGAGTATGGTGGAAACCCAATCAGAATAACCCAAGATCTGGCAGCTTCTACATTAAGAGATCGAAGGGCTTGGAATGCGATATTCCGGAGGTCAATGGAGCTAGGATTAAAACCTAGAATCACCTACCCAGCAAAACTGAGTATCATGTTCCAAGGCAAAATATGGAGTTTCAATAAAATAGAGGACTTTCAAGCTTTCTCAGTGAAAAGACCAGAACTGAATAGAAAATTTGACTTTCAAACACAAGAATCAAGAGAAGCATGAAAAGGTAATCAAGAAACGGAAATTGCAAGGGACTTACTAAAGTTGAACTGTTTTGTTTACATTCCTACATGGAAAGATGATGAGTATGATTCATGAGACCTCAGTATTAGGGTAGTTGAAGGGAATATGCATATATATATATGCATATATATATATGTTTAAGTATATATATAAGTGAATGTGTATGTATGTATGTATCTATGTGTATATGTATGTATGTGTATGTATGTGTATATATATATATGTAAAAGAGAGAGAGCAGACACAGGGTGAGTTGAGGATGAAGGGAAGATATCTAAAAGAAATAAAATGAAATTAAGGGATGAGAGAGTAACATACTGAGAGAGGGAGATAGGGAGAGATAGAATGGGGTGGATTATCTCGCATAAAGGTGGCAAGAGGAAGCAGTTCTATGGGAGGAGGGGAGAGGGCAGGTGAGGGGGGAATGAGTGAACCTTGCTCTCATCAGATTTGGCCTGAGGGGGAATACCATACATACTCAGTTGGGTATCTTACCCCACAGGAAAGAAGAGGGAGGAAGATAAAAAAAAAATAAAAGGTGGGGGGATGATGGAGTGGAGGACAGATGGGGGTGGAGGTAATCAAAACAAACACTTTGGAAAGGGGACAGGGTCAAGGTAGAAAATTCAATAAAGCGGGATGGGTTGGGAAGAAGCAAAATGTAGTTAGCCTTTCACAACATGAGTATTGTGGAAGGGTTATACATAATAATACATGTGTGGCCTAGGTTGAATTGCTCAACTTCTTAGGGAGGGTGGGTGGGAAGGGAAGAGGGAAGGGAATTTGGAACTCAAAGTTTTAAAATCAGATGTTCAAAAACAAAAAAACTTTTTGTATGCAACTAAAAAATAAGATACACAGGCAATGGGGTGTAGAAATTTATCTTGCCCTACAAGAAAGGAAGGGAAAAGGGGATGAGAGGGGAGGGGGGTGATAGAGGGGAGGGCTGACTGGGGAACAGGGCAACCAGAATATACGCCATCTTGGAGTGGGGGGGGGAGGGCAGAAATGGGGAGAAAATTTGTAATTCAAACTGTTGTGAAAATCAATGCTGAAAACCAAATATGTTAAAGAAATAAATTGCTTTTAAAAAAAAAATCGGAACGTGGGGTATGATTAAATTATCTTTGCAGAACTCATAATGAAAATGTATTTCAAATAAATCATATAGAGCTAGAAGGGAAGGTATAAGCAATCAGCTTGACAGGAGGATAACTATATAGTGAATAGAGAAAAAAAATCTAATAGAAGAAGGAATTAGACATGCTAATGTCATGTACTGTATGAATTTGCTGATGCTTAGTAAATGTTTGTTAACTAATGCATTTCTAGGTAAATGCATATTTTGCCTAATGTTGTAAAGTAGTCATAAACAAGTCAATAAATATTTAATGTGTCTCTTAAAAAAAAAATACAATTTTCAGGATGGAAATAGTACAGTGAAGACAACAACTCAAATGGAAATAGATGAATGGAAGATGAGATACAAAACATAACTGGAGAAAATAACTCAGTAAAATTAGAATTGGGCAAGTGGAAATTAATGACTCTATGAGACATCAAGAATCAGTCAAATAAAATCAAAAGAATGAAAAAATAAGAGAGAATGTAAAATGCCTCATTGGAAAAAAACTGACCTGCAAAATAGATCCAGGAGATATAATGTAAGAATTATGTGGTCTACCTGATAGCCATGATCAAAAAAAGAGCCTAGAAAGCATGTTTCAAGAAATCATCAAGGAAAACTGCCTTGAGGTCTTAGAACCATAGAATAAAATTGTCATCAAAAGAATCCACTAATCATCTCCTGAACGAGATCCCAAATTGAAAATGCCAAGCAATATTGTAGCCAAATTCCAGAATTATCAGATCAAGGAGAAAATACTACAAGCAGACAGAAAGAAACAATTCAAACACAGTGGATTACTCAAGACCTGGCAGCTTCTACATTAAAAGATCAGAGGGCTTAGAATATGGTATTCTGTATGGTAAAAGGATCTTGGATTACAACAAAGGATAAACTACCCAGCAAAACTGAGTGTAATCTTTCAGGCAAGGAGGTGTACATTCGAAGAAATATGGGAATTCCAGACTTTCCTGATGAAAAGACCAGAGCTCTACAGGAAAGTTGATCTTTAAATACAAGAACCAAGATAGGCTTAAAGAGGTAACCTGGAAAGAGAAAAAAACAACATGTTATTCAATAATGGCAAACTATTTAAATCCCTACAAGGGGAGATGGTTCTTATAACTCTTGAGAATAGTATCTGTATTTTGACATCTAGAAGTGAAATACATAAACAGAGGAGGCGGGTTTAAGTTGAGTTTGATGTGATGAAAGTATCCTAAGTAAGTGGTGAGAAAGAATTGTCATGTAAGGAGAGGAAATGAGGAGGTAGAAAAGGGTAGGTTACATCACATGAAGAGTCAAAAAGACATATTACATTAGAAGGAAAGAAGGGAGGGAGATGAGCATTGTTAGAAATTCAATCTCATTGGGTTTAGCTTGAGAAAGAAATAACATAGTTAGGTATAGAAATCTAACCTGTCCTATAGGCAGTTGGAAGGGAAAAGGGGAAAGAAAAGGGAGGGGGGTGATAGAAGTGAGGGCAGAATTAGGGAGGTGGTGGTAAAAAGCAAAATTATAGTGAGAAGGGAAAGGGAGAAAGTAGTAATAAAAGCATAAATGCGGGGGAATAGTATGGAAAGAAAGACATAAATAGTAATCATAACTGTAAATGCGCATGGGAGGAACTCTCCCATAAAATGGAAGCAGATAGCAGAATAGATTAAAAATCATAGTCCTACAATATTTTGTTTATGAGAAACACATGTGAAATAGAGAGATACACACAGGGAAAAAGTAAAAGGCTGGCATAGAATATATTATACTTCAGCAGAAGTTAAAAAAAAGCAGGGCTAGCAATCCTGATGTCAGACAAAGGAAAATCAAAAGAGATCTAATTAAAAGACATAAGGGAGGAAACTACATTCTGCTAAAAGGTGGCATAGACAATGAAGTAATAGCATTACTAAGCATATATGCAGCAAGTGGCATAGCATCCAAATTCTTAGAGAAGAAGTTAAGGGAGTTACAGAAAGAAATGGACTGCAAAACTATACTAGTGGGAAAAAAAAGAAAGAAAAACTATACTGCAGTGGGACTTCATCCACCTCTCTGAACCAGAGAAGTCTAATCACACACAGAAACCCACACACACAAAAAACTGAAAAACAACAAAAGAAGGTAAGGAGGTGAATAGAATTTTAGAAAAGATAGATATGGAAGACCTTTGGAAAAAACTGAAAGGGATTAGAAAGGAATATACCTTTTTCTCAGTGGTATATAGAACAAACACAAAAATTGACCCTGTACTAGGGCATAAAAACCTCACAATACAATGTAGAAGGCAAAAAATATTAAATGCTTCTTTTTCACATAATGATGCAATAAAAATATGTGTAATAAAGGGCCATGGAAAGATAGACTAAAAATCATTCGGTAACTAAGCAATCTAATACTAAAGAAAGAGTGGGTCCAACAACAAATCATAGTAACAACAAACAATTTCATCCATGAGAACGGCAATAATGAGACAGCATACCAAAACTTATAGTATGCAGTGAAAGCATTTCTTAGAGGAAATTTTATATCTGTAAATGCTTACATGAGCAAAATAGAGAAAGAAGCGATCAATGATTTGGGAATGCAACTAAAAATGCTAAACAAATAACAAATTAAAAATCCCCAACTAAATACCAAATTAGAAATTCTGAAAACCAAAGGAAAGATTAATAAAATTAAAATTAAGAAAACCATTGAACTCACAAATAAAACTAAGAGCTGGTTTTATGAAAAAACCAATAAAATCGATAAAACTTTTGTCAATTTGATTATTAAAAAAAAGAAAGAAGAAAATCAATTTATCAGTACCAACAATGAAAAGGGTGAATTCAGCACCAACGAAGAGGATATCAAAACAATAATTAGGGACTATTTTGCCCAACCATATGCCAATAAATTTGCAATCTTAGTGAAATGGATCAATATTTACAAAAAAATTGCCCATATTAACAGAAGAGGAAGTAAAATACTAAAATAACCTCCCCTCAGAAAAAGACATTGAATAAGCCATCAATAAATTCCCTAGTAAAATATCTCCAGAAACAGATTGACTTACAAGCAAATTCTATGAAACATTTAAAGAACAATTAATTCCAATACTATATAGACAATTTGGGAAACTAGGAAAAGGAGTACAATGAAATTATTTTTATGACACAAACATGATGCTGATACCTAAACTAGGAAGATTCAAAACAGATAGTTTACTATAGTATATAGTATAGTATATAGTATAGTAATAGTTTACTTATCAGATTTGTGGAAAAGTAAAGAATTCATGACCCAACAAGAGATAGAGAGCATTACAAAATGCAAAATGGATAATTTTGATTATGTCAAATTGAAATGTTTTTGTACAAAAAAAGCCAATGCAACAAGAATTAGGAGGGAAGCAGAAAATTGGGAGAAAATCTTTGCAACTAGTATCTCTGATAAAGGCCTCATTTCTAAAATATACAGGGAGCTAAGCCAAATATATAGGAATACAAGCCATTCCCCAATTGAGAAATGGTCAAAGGATATGAACAGGCAGTTTTCAGAGGAAGAAATTAAAGCTATCTACAGGCATATGGAAAAATGCTCTGGATCGCTGCTGATTAGAGAAATGCAAATCAAAACAACTCTTAGATACCACATCTCTCCTGTCAGATTGGCTAAAATAACAAATCAGGAGAATGATAAATGCTGGAAAGGATGTGGGGAAATTGGAACATTGTTGCATTGCTGGTGGAGTTGCGAGCTGATCCAGCCATTTTGGAGGGCGGTGTGGAACTATGCCCAAAGGGCTATAGAAATGTTCATACCCTTTGACCCAGTAATACCACTTCTAGGGTTGTATCCCAAAGAAATCACGCAAGCGGGAAAAGGACCCATATGTACAAGAATATTTATAGCAGCTCTCTTTGTGGTAGCCAAGAATTGGAAAGCAAAGGGATGCCCATCAATTGGGGAATGGCTGAACAGAGAGACAATATTATAGAACAATTTACCTAATGACTATAGTTGCAGAAATTTTAAATAGCCTGTTAGCAAAAATAACCTATTAGCAACTTATCCTGGGAATAATATACTATAGCCAGGTAAAATTTATACCAGGAATGCAAGGCTAGTCCAATATTAGGAAAACTATCAGCATAATTGACCATATTAACAACAAAATTAACAGTTCTTATGATTATCTTGATAGATGCAGCAAAAGCATTTGACAAAAAGCAATACCCATTCCTATTTTAAAACATTAGAGAGCATTGGAAGAAATGGACTCTTCCTTAAAATGATAAGTAGCATCTACCTAAAATTATCCACAAGTATTTTATGTAATTGGGACAAGCTAGAAGCATTGGGGTATGGTACTAGGAATGTTAACTTTAGCAATAAGAGAAGAAAAAAAGAAATTGAAGGAATAAGTATAGGCAAAGAAAAAAAATAAACCTGTCATTCTTTGCAAATCATATGTTGGCATATTTACAGAATCCTAGAGAATTAAGTAAAAAAAAACTACTTGAAATAGTAATCAACTTTAGCAAAGTTGCATTAAATAAAATAAACCCACATAAATCATCAGCATTTCTATATATTGTTAACAAACACCAACAGCAAGAGATACAAAGAGAAATTTGTAAAGGCAATCAGTAAATGAGAAGATCTTTACTGGCCATTTGATTAGGCTTCAGGTGGGGCTCCAGGTGGGGTCAAGGAAAGGATGTCTAATTAGATCTTCCCTCCTAAGTAGGCCCCAAACCCCTAATAACTAGGTGCTAAGCCAATGTGGGCATGAAGCCTCCAAGACCTTAAGGGGAGTTGCTAAGACCAGAGCCAATACTATATGCCTAAGTTCTGCTTGATCAGATGACATTTGAGTTGATCAGGTAACATCTAAGGAATGTATAAAAAGAGCGAACAGAGCTTGGAGAAGTAGACTGGGCAGAAGCAGGAGGAGGATCAGCAGAAGCAGCAGAAGGCTGAGCAGTAGAAGCTGGAGGAGCAGAAGCTGAGGAGCAGAAGAAGCTGAAGCAGCAGATGCTGAAGAAGCTGAGAAGCTGAAGGAGCAGCAGAGGCTAGAGAAACTGAGGATTAGGAGGAGCAGAAACTGAGAAGTTGGGACTGGTGAGTTATCTTCTTACAGGAGGGCCCTAGCATTGGGGGGAAGCACAAGTATGTTTTGGCTTCCTGCCATGATATTTTTTTGTAACCTCCTGCTTACTAGTGTGGGGCAGGCATATTGGCTCTGGAAAGTTTTGGCTACAATATCAAATTGGGGGCATTGGACCTTGGGTTTGGTACTTTGGAACTTGAATAAATGCTTTAATTCCTCTACATTCTGCTTAGAGAATTCAGTATATGCTGTAATTCCAAACCATTCAGGCATGCTCATGATCTTCTTCAAAGTCATGAATTCTACCTTGATGCTATAAAATTCCATTTGAAGTTACCATAGACATGGACTTGTTTAAGCTCTCCCCCAAATCCCTCCAAACACCTGTAAAAATGGCTCTGAACAAATTCTAGAGCTGTGGAACCCACAAAATAGCAGAGGGAAACAGGTCTCCAGCCCAGGAGAGTCTGGATGGTCACCGGGAAGGGAGTATCTCATGGTGCTGAGAGCAGAGGGCAGCCCACTGTGGGCCATGCCAGGACAGAACACACCTGGAATCAGCCAGGTGGAACAGGCCTTGGGGCAATGAAAAAGTGAGGTGTGGCAGTTACCAGATTTCTCAACCCACAAACACCAAAAAGCAGGTTAGGGAGGAACCATGGGATCGAGTTCAGAGTGGTCCAGTGGCCAGCTCTGGAGCTGGAGGAAGTGGTGCAGCAGTGGTGGTAGCAGCAGCAGGAAGCTCCTGAGGCTGCTTCCAGAACTCCAGCATCAGCTGCTTCCCAAGTCCCTGGCTCACATGGTGGGAGGAATCTAGCAGCAGATTAGAGAGGAAGTGCAAGGAGTACTTGGTGGGAACAAAGGCAGATTCTCTTCCTGTGCCCTGCTTGGATCTGTATTGCAGTCCTAGTTGGCAGTTCTTGGGGGAGGTGGAGTGCTGCTGGGACAGAGCCTGCAGTGATAGTGGAGTAGAAGTAGCTCTGAAAACAGTGATGCTTGGGCCATAAAGCTTGGGATAAAGTACTCTCTACTCTACAAGCAGTCATTTCTTGACATAAAGCTCAAGGGTCAAGTAGTTGACTGGGAACATGAACAGACTGTGAAAAACAGACTCAGACTCAAACTCAGACTCAAACTCAAACTCAAACACTAGATTCCTTTTTTGGTGACAAAGAAGATCAAAATATACAGCAAGAAGAAGTCAACAAAGTCAAAGAGCCTATATCAAAAGCCTCCAAGAAAAAATATGAATTGGGCTCAGGTCAGGGAAGAGTTCAAAAAGGATTTGGAAAAGCAAGTAAGACAAGTAAAGGAAAAACTGGGATGAGAAATGACAGTGACACAAGAAAACCATGAAAAACAAGTCAACCACTTGCTAAAGGAGACCCAAAAAAACACTGAAGAAAATAACACCTTAAAGAATAGACTAACCCAAATAGCAAAAGAGCTCCAAAAAGCCAATGAGGAGAAGAATATCTTGACAGGCAGAATTAGCCAAATGGAAAAGGAGGTCCAAAAGACAACTGAAGAAAATATCACCTTAAAAGTTAGATTGGAGCAAGTGGAAGCTAGTGAATTTATGAGAAACCAAGATATTATAAAAACAGAACCAAAGGAATGAAAAAATGGAAGACAATGTGAAATATCTCACTGGAAAAAAACATTGATCTGGGAAATAGATCCAGGAGAGATAATTTAAAAATTAATGGACTACCTGTAAGCCATGATAAAAAAAAAAGAGCCTAGACACCATCCTTCAAGGAATTATCAATGAAAACTTTCCTGATATTCTAGAACCAGAGGATAAAACAGCAATTGAAGGAATCCACCAATCTCCTCTTGAAAAAGGATCCCAAAAGGAAAACTCCTAGAAATATTGTGGCCAAATTCCAGAGTCCCCAGGTGAAAGAGGAAATACTGCAAGCAGCCAGAAAGAAACAATTTGAATATAGTGGAAACACAATCAGGATAACATAGGATCTAGCATCTTCTACATTAAGGGACTGAAAGGATTGGAATATGATATTCTGGAGGTCAGTGGAGCTAGGATTAAAACCAAGCATCACCTACCTAGCAAAACTGAGTATAATGCTCCAAGGCAAAATATGGATTTTCAATAAAATAGAGGACTTTCCCACTTTATCAATGAAAAGACCAGAGCTGAATAGAAAATTAGACTTTCAAACGCAAGAATCAATAGAAGCATGAAAAGGTAAACAAGAAAGAGAATTCATAAAGGACTTAATAAAGTTGAACTGTTACTTTTACACTCCTGCATGGAACGATCATGTGTGTAATTCAGGAGACCTTATGCAATATTGGGAGAGTTGAAGGGAATATAGACAGAGGGAACAGGGTAAGTTGAATATGAAGGTTTATCTAAAAAATGAAATAAATTTAATGAGAGAGAGAGGAATATATTGATAGAGGGAGAAAGGGAGAGCTAGAATGGAGTAAATTATCTCACATAATAGTGGCAAGAAAAAGCAATTCTGTTGAAAGGGAAGAGGTGGCAGGTGAGGGGGAATGACTGAATCTTACTCTCCTTGGATCCAACTTGAAGAGGGAATAACATACACAATCACTTGGTTATCTTACTCCACAGGAAAGTAAGGGGGAGGGGACTGCTAGAAGGGAGGGCAGATAGGGGGAGGAAGTAATCAAAAGCAAACACCTTTGAAAAGGGATAGGGTGAAGGGAGAAAATTGAATAAAGTGTGACATGATATAGGATGGAAGGAAATATAGTTAGTCTTTCACAACATGAGCATTGTGAAAGCGTTTTGCATAATGATATATGTGTGATCTATGTTGAATTGGTTGTCTTCCTAGGGAGGGTGAGTGGGAAGGGAAGAGGGGAGAGAATTTGGGACTCAAAGTTTTAAAAGCAGATGCTTAAAAAACTGTGTTTTTGTTTTTGTGTTTTTTTTTTTTGCATACAGCTGGTAAGCAAGATATATAGGGAAAGGGGCATAGTAATCTCTCCTGCCCTACAAGAAAGTCAGGGGAAAGTAGATGGGGGGGAGTGGGATGAAAGAGGGGAGGGCTGACTGGGGAATGAGGCAATCAGAATATATGCCATCTTGGATTGGGGGGAAGTAGAAAAGGGGAGAAAATTTGTAATTCAAAATCTTTTGGAAATCCATGTTGAAAACTAAAATCTTAAAAAATAAATAAAAATAAAATTACTGTAGGCATCATAAAATATTTGGTAGTCTACCTGCCAAAAAATATAAATAACAGGAACTCTATGAACACAATTACAAAATACTTTTCACAAAATAAAGCCAGATCTAAATAATTGCAAAAAACACCAGTTGCTCCTGGTTAGGCTGAGTTATTATAATAAAAATGAGAGTTCTACTAAATTAATTTACTTATTCAGTGCCATACCAATCAAACTATCCAAAAATATTTTATAAAGCTAGAAAAATTATAACAAAATTCATCTAAAAGAACAAAATGTCTAGAATACCAAGGGAGTTAATGTAAAGAAATGCTAGGGAAGGTGGCCTAGTAGCCATAGCAGATCTTAAATTGTATTATAAAGCAGAAATTATCAAAAGTACTTGGTACTAGCCAAGAAATAGAGTGGTGGATCAGTGGAATAAGTTAGGTACATAAGACACAGTAGTCAATGACTATAATAATCTACTGTTTGATAAACTTAAAGACTCCAGCTTCTGGGGTAAGAACTCACTCTTTGGCAAAAACTGCTGGAAAAAAGAATGGCAGAAACTGGGCATAGAGCAATATCTTACACCATATACCAAAATAAAATAAAAATGTGTACATGATTTTGATATAAAGGCTGATACTATAAGCAAATTGGAGAGCAAGGAACAGTTTACATGTCAAATTTATGGAGAATGGAAGAATTTATGACCAAACAAGAGATAGAAAACACTATGAAAGGCAGAATGGATAATTTTGGTTACATTAAATAGAAAAGTTTTTTGCACAAACAAACCCAATGCAACCAGCATTAGGAGGGAAGCAGAAAACTGGGAAAGAATTTCTACAGCTAATGTCTCTGGGAAAGGCTTCATTTCTTATGTATATGGAGAGAGAACAGAGTCAGATTTATAAGAATATAAGTCATTCCTCAATTGATAAATGGTCAAAGGATATTACCAGGCAGTTTCCAGAGGAAAAATATAAAGCTATATATAGTCATATGAAAAAAAATCCTCTAATTCTCTATTGATTAGAGAAATGCAAATTAAAACAACTCTTCCATACCACATCACACCTATTAGATTAGCTAACAGGACAAAACAGGAAAATGATAAATGTTGGAGAAGATGTGGGGAAATTGTAATGCTAATGTAGTGTTGGTGGAGATTTGAACTGATCCAACCCTTCTGGAGAGCAATTTGGACCTATGCCTAAAGGGCTATAACACTGTGTATACCCTTTGACCCAGCAACAGCACTTCCAGTTCTCTATCCCAAACAAATCAGACAAATGGGAAAAGGACCCACATGTACAAAAATATTTACAGTAGCTCTTTTGGTGGTGGCGAAGAATTGGAAATTGAGGGGATGCCCATCAACTGGACAATAGCTGAAAAAGTTATGCCAAATATATGTAATTGAATACTTTTATGCTGTAAGAAATGATGAGCAGGCATGTTTCAGAAAAACCTGAAAAGACTTATATGAACTGATGATGTCCTATAACTAACGTTGATAGACTTAGCTCTTCTCAGCAATGCAAAGTTCTAAGACAACTCCAAAAGGCTCATAATGGAAAATCCTGTCCACATGCAGAGAAACACTATGGAGTCTGAATGCAGACTGAAGCATACTATTTGCTCTCTCTGTCTCTATGCCTGTCTGTCTGTCTGTCTGTCTGTCTGTCTCTCTCTCTCTCTCTCTCTCTCTCTCTCTCTCTCTCTCTCTCTGTGTGTGTGTGTTTTTTACATTGTTCACCCCATTGGTTTTAATTCTTTACATTACTTATGTGCAAATATATTTAATATGAATGTATATGTTGAACCTATATCATATTGCGTGCAGTCTTAGGGATGGAGGAGGAGAGGGAGGCAGAGAAAATGTAAAACTTGACAGCTTGTGAAACTGAATGTTTAGAACTAACTAATAAATAAATTAATTTCTAAAAAGACTTCTCCACTTTTGTTATAATAAAAAAAATCAGAAAAGAAATTGTATCACATTAAACAATATTTTAGCCTATCCCTTTGTTTGTCAGAGGAATCATATTGAAACAGAAGCAAATAGGATAAAAGCAAGGTATAAGAGAAGAGAAAATACAGAGGCTAATTTTAAGTTTATTATTTTTCTCAGGAAAATAAATAGAATTAGTGATTTATGAGGAATAATTTTTACATCCTTAGTAGTTTATTTTCTTTCAACATCAACCATCTATATGCCTTAGAGACTGGTGCTAGGTAGAAGAAAATGGATTTCAGAGAAATAGTGTATAAAAAGGTTTCATTTTCAAGATGAGGCTCTCCTTGGGGCTTATCAGGCTGCTTAAGGAACTGATTTGGACAGGCTAAGAAAAATCAGAGTCCAATCATAGTACGTAAAAAAAATCTCTGATGATACCTCTCTCCCCCACTGTTGAGGACAGACAATTATCACTACGTAAAACTAGAGTTTTGACAAAGCAAATGAAATAACTAAAGAAGAATAAGAGTTAAAAAAATTTACATATTAAAAACCCATTCTTGGTAATATACATTTCATTACATACTTTTATCTGGTATCTTAAATAAAAAGAAAATATGCTTAGAAAAAAATAAAATACCCATGATTAAAAAAACTAAAATATTAGAAATATTCCCTAAATTTGATAATCAAGGCTATGATCTGAACAGCAGGACATGGATTGAGTATTGGAGTCCTGAAAGGAGTCATGAAAAACAGTTCAAATCTGACCTCAAGTATTTACTAGTTCTGTGACCCTAGGCAAACCATTTAACCTTTGTCTGTCTCAGTTCCCTCATCTGTAAAATGGGGTTAATAATAGGATCAATCTTCCCCAGATGTTTTGAGGATCAAATCAAATAATATTTGTAAATCTCTTAACATTCTGCTTGTTTTATGGGTGAACTCATCTCATCACATTCAGTTTTTATTACTAGCTACTTTTCCAACATCCTATTTTCTATTTATCCTTCTCTTTCTTTTTATCTTTTCTTTCCTCAAAAGTCTGTTTGTTTCTGCACTGCCTTCCTTAATCTTTCCATCCCCCTTTTACTTATCTTCTTCCATTCTTATTTCCCTAGTAAGATAGATTTCTATATACAACTCAGTATGTATATATGTATGTATGCATGCATACATGCGTATGCTGTGTTTGTGTGTATTCTCTCTTTGGATTAATTTAAATGAAAGTGAGGTTGAGGCATTGCCTACTCCCTTATATGCCCCCATACACTTTAAAAGCTCTTCCTTGCATGTTTCTTTTCTGTGAGTATGTTTTGCCAATTCTATCTTTCCCTTCCCTCTTCTCTCAGTGCATCTCTCTTTTGCACCTCTCCTTTTTTTTCTGAGGTCAGATGTCAAAAATATACACACAGCCATGATTTCTATGTAGGCTGTTTTTAATTGCCCTAATAATGATAAAGTTCTTAGTAATTATATGCATTACATTTCCATATAATAATGTAAACAGTTCAAACTTATTGAATCTTATGATTTCTCTTTCATGTTTACCTTTTCATGCTTCCTAATGTGTTTGAAAGTCAAATTTTCTATTTAGTTCTGGTCTTTTCATCAGAAATGCTTGAAAGTTCCCTATTTTTTAAATATCCATTTTTTCCCTGAAGGATTATACTCGGTTTTGCTGGGTAGGTGCTTCTCGGTTGTAATTCTAGCTCCTTTCACTTCCAGAATAAATATCTCATTTCAATCTTTTTGATCCTTTAATGTGGAAGCAGCCAAATTTTGTGTGATACATGAGTGGCAGATCCATGATATTTCAATTCTTTCATTCTAGCTGCTTGCAGTACTTTCTCCTTGACATGACAGCTCTTGAATTAGGATATAATATTCCCAGGAGTTTCTATTTGGGGATTTCTCTCTGGAAGAGATGGGTAGATTCTTTCAATTTGTATTTTTACCCACTGAATCTAAGATATCAAAGCAGTTTTCCTCTATAATTTCTTTAGAGCAGATGTGTAGGTTCTTTTCTTAATCGTTGCTTTCATGTAGTCCAAAATTTTAAAATTTTCTCTCCTCATTCAATTTTTCAGGTCACTTGTTTTTTGAAAGAGATATTTCACATTTCCTTTTGTTTTTTACATATTTTACTTTTATTGTTTCTTTAAGTCTCATGTTGTCATTAGTTTCATTTTCTTAATTCTAATTTGTAAGAAATTATTTTCTTTGGTGAATTTTTTTTACCTCTTTCCGCACTATGCCAATTCTGTTTAGTAAGGTATTATTTTTTTTTAGTAATTTTGTTCCTCTTTTACCAAGCTGTTATTTTTCTTTTCATAATTTTCTTGTATTGCTCCCATTTCTTTTCCCATTTTTTCTCTACAACTCATATTTTTTTTATAAAATCTTCAAAGAATTCTTGTTGGCCTTGTGTCAAATCAGCATTTTCCCTTGACACTTTGTTGTAGCTATTTCCCATTGTTGTTTTCTTCTGCATTTGTGTCTTGGTCTTTCCTGCCATCATAGTAGCTTTTTATGGTCATGTTCTTTCTGTTGTCATTGTTGTTGCTTTCTTGTTTTTCCTTGGCCAATATGTTGCATTTGAACTTTATCTTTCTGTTGATCTCTGCTTTCCTGGGGAGGGGGAAAGCACTGCCCCAAGCTTAAAGCTTTTTTCATGCCACTGTTTTCAGAGCCAGTTCTGGGGATCCATAATATCTCATGGCTTCTAAGGTGGATGTGATCCAGGGAATAGTGTGGTCACTGTTTTCCTGGTCTACACTGGTCTTTACCCAGAAAGGGCCCCTTGTCCTTTGAAACCATAATCACTATTGCTCCTCTTGACCTTATAACCGCAATTAGGAACTTTGCTCCCTTGTAACCAACCATAAGTAGTCTTTTCTTCCCAGCAACTGTCACCCAGAACTGCATGTAGGCAACAGAGGTACCAGTAAGCATTAGCTCTACCCAGTGCCAAGAAGAAGTCCCTGGTAATCTCTCTCCTGTTGTTGTAATGTTAATGGGATATGAAGATCTTCGTTGTTCATTAATAGGCCTCATGTGGAGCCCATTAAGGGAATCTTGCTTAGAGGAGGCTTGCTTGTAGGTAGGCTTTCACACCTTTTGCCAATTTCCAATTATTCACTGAGTCATGAGGGTTGTGATGCCTTCTGCCTCTGAGAAGTGTGTATGTATACTCTGAGTTGGTATTTTGCTTTAGGGGTTTGCTTATGAAAAGGATCTTTTGATTCCCTGGTCAGGACTCTGAGTAGCCATATGTTCAGAGCTCCCAGATTGCTCAGATATAAATTTTCTCTTGATCCAGTGATATATGCAGAATGTTTATCAATATTGCTTTGACTGGGGCATTCAGAGCCCTGTCTGTTGTTCTTTGCGAATTTCTCTGTATTTTCTCCATTAAGGGGGCTGACTTTTCCCCTGAACTATTGAAAATAATTAAAGAAGATTGTTGACCCCTTTAAAATTGTTTTTCTTTAAAAGCAGATCAAAGAACCTATGCTAGGAGGCCATCCTGCATATGGTAGAGTGCTTGCTGCTACAGTTGTCCAACCAGTTTTCTGACTCTACCCCTTAGTCCCTTTACCACCTCTAGGCTGACAGCTCTAGAAGCTCCTGCTGCTGTTGCCTCTCCTTGTTTGTACCTCTTCTATGTCTTGCCACTAGTAATCAGGAATGTGTTCTCTAGCCTGGCATCAACCGCAATGTTACAGAACTGTCATTCTGACCTCCCAAGTTTTCTCAGGCTGGAAAAAAAATGTTTCACCTTGACCTTTTATTGGATCTGAAACTCTAAAATTCAATTTCAGACATTATTTTAGAGTTATTAGGAGGGATTATTAGGAGAGTTCAACTTGATGGCTTTCTTTTCTCCTACGTCTTGGTTCTGCTCTCCATTCCATCTTATTAATAATCTTCAACAAATGAATTGCTATGTCTTCTTTCTTACCCAATATAATGACATGCAATGTGTGAGGGATCTGAGGCGGACAGGGGTTAAGTGACTTGACCAAGATTATACAATTAGTAAATACTCTAGGCCAAGTTTCAACTTAGATCTTCCTAACTCTAGGCCCAGAGCTGGATTCGTTCTTACTTCTCAGATTTTAGCATTCATGAAGAAACTCAGGCATTAGAATCATTCAAACTCAGATAGAACTTGTGATAGATGTGGACCAGTATGTTCAATGGAAAATAGTACAATTAATGAAAGACAAAAATTCAAAATGCGAAATAACCTAGGAACAACAAAACACCATCCAATATGAAGTTCACTTAGTCATATCTAGTAATCAACCATAGACTACAAGTTACTTAGTTACTTCACCCATTGAGTAAAATGAAGCTTATAACAATCCAATGAATTTCCTCTGGTAACAAATATAAAATCAGCAGAGCACAAAATGAATTGCTGAATGCTTATATGAAGTAGCTTTTGGTTTTGAGTCTTGTTCATTTTATTTTAGGCTTAACCCTTATTTTTATATTGGGATAGCTGTAGTACCATGTGGTGCTCTATGGTAAAGAGATGGGAGCCAATTATTAAGTAAATGGAATTGAATCTTGAAATTTAATAGGAATTCTTATAGTAAAGAAAGGTACTGAGAATTTCCACACAGAAGGGATTCAGTATGCACTACCTGAGAAACTGCATAAGGAAAAAAATTTTCTTCCAACACACACGATATTTAAGGAGACCAAAATTAATTGCAAAAATTTCTGAAGCCTACTTACTACTGTTTATTAGCTTATGCAAAACCACTGAATTAAAGTTTGCAGAGATTTCTGTCAGAACTTTGACTGTATAAGAATTTTTAGGATTACCTGTTCTTATGAATAAATCCAGTGATGTCAATGACGGCTGACTTTTGAGAACCATATATAAATAGCAACCAAGTAAATTTTTGAATGGAAGATTTGATCATAGAAGTTCCTGGCAATTCCATACCTTATACTTAATCAAGTGTATCTAAGAACTCTTTGCATAAGGTTGGTATCTCTTTAGGGCTTAAAAGACATAAGAAGTGAAAGAGATAACACATATTAATTAATTGATTTATTTTTGAATCATTTTTATTATTTAATATTTTTAGTTTTCAACATTGATTTCCACAAGATTTTGAGTTGCGAATTTTTCCCCATTTCTACCTTCCTCCCACCCCATGAAGGCATATATTCTGATAGCCCCTTTCCTCAGTCTGCCCTCCCTTCTGTCAACCCACTCCTCCCCAACCTTATCCTCTTTTCCCTTACTTTCTTGTAGGACAAGATAGATTTCTACACCCCATTGGCTGTATATCTTATTTCCCACTTGCACGTAAAACACCTTTATTGAGCATTTGTTTTTAAAACTTTGAGTTCCAAATTTTCTCCCTTCTTCACTCCACACTTACCCTCCTTGAGAAGGCAAGCAATTCAACATAGCCCACACATATATCATTATGCAAAACACTTCCGTAATAGTCATGTTGTGAAAGACTAACTATATTTCCCTCCATCTTATCCTGTCCCCCTTTATTCAATTTTCTTCCTTGACCCTGTCCCTTTTCATAAGTGTTAGCTTTTGACTACCTCCTCCCTGAATCTGCTCTCCCTTCTGTCATCCTCCTTCTTATCCCCTTCCTCCCGACTTTCCTGTAGGATAAGGCATCCCCTTTCCCCCTACATTCCTGTAGGGTGAGTGTGTATGTTATTTCCTCCATAAGTCCAATCTGATGACAGCTAGATTCGTTCATTCCCTTTTATCTACTCCCTCTTCCCTTCCAATAGAATAGCTTTTTCTTGACACTTTCATGTGAGATAATTTACCACATTCCATCTCTCCCTTTTTCCTTCTCTCAGTGTATTCCTCTCTCACCCTTTAATTTTATTGTTTTTAGATATCATCTCTTCATATTTAACTCACCCTGTGCCCTCTCTCTCTGTATACACACACACACACACACACAGAGATATATGTGTGTATATGTGTATGTATATATGTGTGTGTGTATATATATATATATATATATATATATATATATATATATATATATATATATATGGATGTATATATAGATGTATGTGTGTATATACGTATGTTCCCTTCCACTAGTCTAATAACGAGAAAGGTCTCATGAGTTACAAATATCATCTTTCTATGTAGGAATGTAAACAAAATGGTTCAACTTTCATAAGTCCCTTATGATTTATCTTTCTTGTTTACCTTTTCATGCTTCTCTTGATTCTTGTATTTGAAAGTCAAATTATTTATTTATATCTTGTTTTTCATTGAGAATTCTTGAAAGTCCTCTATGTTATTGAAAATCCATATTTTGCCCTGGAGTATTATACTCAGTTTTACTAGGGAGGTGATCCTTGGTTTTAGTGCTAGCTCCTTTGACCTCCAGAATATCATATTCCAAGTCCTTTGATCCCCTAATGTAGAAGCTGCTAGATCTTCTGTTATTCTGATTGTGGTTCCACAATGCTAGATTGCTTTTTTTTCTTTCTGGCTGCTTGAAATATTTCCGCCTTGACCTGGGAACTCAGAAATTTGGCTACAATATTCCTAGGAGTTTTCTTGGAGGGGATCTTTTTTAAGAGGTGATCAGTGGATTCTTTCAATTTCTATTTTACTCTCTGGTTCTAGAATATCAGGGCAGTTTCCCTTGATAATTTCTTGAAAGATGGTGTCTAGGCTACTCTTTTGATCATGGCTTTCAGGTAGTCCAATAATTTTTAAATTATCTCTCCTGGATCTATTCTCCAGGTCAGTGGTTTTTCCAATGAGATGTTTCACATTGTCTTCCATTTTTCATTCTTTTAGTTCTGTTGTATAATTTCTTGATTTCTCATAAAATCACTAGCTTCTACTTGCTCCATTCTAATTTTTAAGGTGGTATTTTCTTCAGTGGTCTTTTGGACCTCCTTTTCCATTTGGGTAATTCTGTCTTTTAAGGCATTCTCCTCCTCATTGGCTTTTTGGAGATCTTTTGCCATTTGAGTTAGTCTATTTTTAAGGTGTTATTTTTTCAGTAATTTTGGGGGTCTCCTTTAGCAAGTCATTGTCTTGTTTTTAATGATTTTCTTGCATCACTCTCATTTCTCTTCCCAATTTTTCCTCTGTTTCTCTTACTTGCTTTTCCAAATCCTTTTTGAGCTCTTCCAAATCCTGAGAACAATTCATATTTTTGTTGGAGGCTTTTGATGTGGGCTCTTTGACTTCATTGACTTTTTCTGGCTGTGTGTTTTGATCTTTGTCACTGAAGAAAAGATTCTATAGTCTGAGTCCCTTTACCCTCTTTTCTCCTCTTCCCAGCCAGTTACTTGACTTTCGAGCTTTTTATCAGGGTATGAGTGCTTTCAGATTGAAGAATGCTTTCTCCCAAGCTTCAAGGGTTTTGCTTTGCTTTTTTCAGAGCTACCTCTATTCCATAGTCACTGCAAATTCTGCCACACCAATACTCCTCCTCCTCCAAGAACTGCCAAGCAGTACGGTGACCCAGATCCAAGGAGGGCAAAGCAAGAGAACCCTGCCTCTGCACTCCTGCTCTGATCCTCTGCTTGATTTCTCCCACCTTGTGGGCCAGGGGTCCCAGGAAGCACCTTTTCCTGGAGCTCTGGAAGCAGCCACCAGAGCTTCCTCCTGCTACTACTGTGTGACCTCCACAACTCCCGGGGCTGGGCTCTGGACTGCCCATTTCTCTGACCCAGATACAGCAGTTTTCCCACTCACCTGCTCCATTGTCTTTGGTGTTTGTGGGTTGAGAAATCTGGCAACTGCCATAGCTCAGCGGTTCAGGACCCTGAGGCCTGCTCCACCCAATCTACTCCTTGTTTGATCTGTCCTGGTGCAGCCCAGGCTGGGCCGCACTTTGCTTTCAGTACAGTGTGATAGACCCTTCTCAGCAACCATCCAGGCTCTCTTCAGCTGGAGACATGTTTCCCTCTGTCATTTTGTGGTTTGTGTAGCTCCAGAATTTGTTTATAGTCATTTTACAGGTGTTTGGAAGGATTTGGGGGAGAACTTAAGTGAGTCCCTATTTTCCATCTGCCATCTTGGCTTGCCCCCCACATACTAAATTAAATGAACTTAAGTCAAACCAAATCTACAAATATTTATGAAGCACTCATTATGTAACAAATATTGTGCTAAATATTGGGGATACAAAGAAAAGCAAAAAATAGTGTTTCCCCTCCACCCTCTGACTGCCCTCCCCCACCCAAGTTCATATCATAATGCTATCATAATAACATGATAATAAGTTGACATATAAAAAGTACATTCAGAGTAAATTGGAGGTAATATCAGAGAAGAATGAATAAGCATCTGGGGAAATGAGTGGGGAGGGCGTAGAAGGGAGGGAACTCCAATAGTAGGTGTTATTTGAGTTTAAGAAGTGAGGGAAATTGAAAGGTATAGAGGAGCATTCCCTACATACCTGTTAACAAATACAAAGGTATATTTCCAGTTTTCAAGTAAAATATACAAACATTTTAATTTAAAAAAACACTGATTAATACAAGATTTTTGTACCAGCCACTTGATACAACAGCACATCACAGAAGTTGGATAAATAAACTAAATTTCTTTTGTAGCTTAATTTGCTAATTAGACATGACATTTCAGAAAACCAAAATAGAAATATCAGCAAAGTATTCCTTAACAATAAAACCAAAAGACAAAGATTTGAATCCTACATGTGTTCTGACCTGATCCCATAGAATTTAACAAAAAAAAAAAAAAAAAAAACCAGAAATTCATCTGTGAAATGCCTAAGGCTTAATGATGCAGGTATTGTTCCCTTATAGTACCAATCATCACAAAGGCTGGATAGAGATGAGAGTAAACAAGAGAGGAAATAAAAACAAATACTTTTGAAATAGCAAATTACACACAATACATTTGCGTTGCCCACAATGTAATAAGTCTATAAGTATATAGCAACAAAAAAGTAATTGCCTTCTATCCAAAAGAAGTGAATTTTACTTTTCATTTTTGGTGGATTTACTATAGAGCACCACTGGAGTAAGTGGTGAATTCCATTCCTGTTCCAAGTTTTCTTTCCACTCACAATTCAAAGAAGGATATACCCAAGGTCTAAACAAACAGACACATGAGAGTTTAATGATAACAATGTATTCTTGATAGCCTATTTCTAAATCTAGGCAAATTATATGAAATACTAATTCTATTTTTGGTTATGATTAAACTAAACAAAATTTCTCAAATATATAAAAGAAAATAACAAGAATAAGCACAAGACTACAGAATTTAAAAAAATCTTTAGATTGATACCTACATACCCACATATGTGTATGTATGTGTGTTTGTATTACATATATATATGTATATGTGTGTGTATACATATACGTATACGTATACGTATACGTATATGTATATATGAAGTCATAGATATAGAATAATAGCAGAGTGGATTTTGCACGTTTATTTCAGAGTTATCAAATACTTTTAAAATTAAATCACTACATATGGTGACACATACCTGTAGTCTCTGATGTTGGGGAGGCTGAGGTTGGTGAAATCACTTAGATTCAGTAATTCTGAGATACAGCAGGGCTAAATTACATTCAGGGTCCTGGCAATGTCTGAAACCAATAAGATGACACTCTGGGAGCAAATAGTTGTGAGGATGCCTAAGAAGGTGGGGAGTAGTACATATTGGAAAACTGGAGTAGGTTAAAGCTTCTGTGCAGTAATTGATCTCAGTTCATATTGGGATATTGCACCTTGAGTGGCTGCTACACTTTCAAGATGGACTAGAGTGTGATGCACAATCACGAGTTGAAAAAAAATAAATTAAAATAAAGCAATGTAGAATATTAGATATGCTGGACAATTCATTTCTGATACATTGACTTTTGTGAGCTCTTTAACTTAAACATTTTTTCCAGTGATACAGTAACCTTTCCCTGCTCCTAAAATTTAGGAAGTTTGAAAACTTAGTCATTACTCCTTAATCAATAGATTGAACCATAACTGATCCTCTACAGCTCCTATATACACTCCTTCCTTCTGTTTACTCTCTTGTGTTATGCAACCAAGTATATAAACCATCCTCCAAATGTAGCTGTAGAACCTAAAAAGTTAAATAACTCTTTATTAGATTCTTATTGACATTCATGGTTATTGTCAAAGATAGTAACTATCCATTTGAAAGGGAAGAAAGGGAATGGAAACAAGAATGATTTTTGTTGATTTTGAGTAGGGACAGCCCCTAGATTTGTGATTTCATTGGGACAGGGAAATCTCAGATGAAGAAACTATCACTACCAATTAATTGCATTGGTTTCCTTGCAATTTGTAGTTTTAGAGATTTTTTTTTGAGCACTGAGAGTTTAACGGACTTATCTAATATCACAACCTGTAATTGCCAGAAACAGAACTGGAACCCAGGTTTTCCTGGATTCAAGTTAAGCTTTTTTTTCTGCCACATCACACTAATTTATCTTCAATAGAACTAGAAACATCTGTTCTGACCATTTTTTTTTTGTTTAGCACCTTTCTTTGGATTTCCAAAATAATGTGATTTTTGAGTAAGTTAATAGGTCTACACAAAGTTGCTAACAGATTCTCTTGTGGTGGCAAATTTCAAACATAAGTAAAAAAAATGAAAATACTCACACCCCACTTCATCTTTCCATCTGAAAGGGCTCTACACAGAAATGAGATTGGAATAACTGCCTGTCAGATTTGTCTCATAGTGTTCATCCATGCACATTCCGGTGGTTCAAAATCTGCCTCAGATGATAACAACATTGAATACTAGCATTCTTGATTGAGATAATGAGCTATTATGTTGCAGAATGCAGCACTGAAGTATCGCATTGTCTTTTAAGAGTTGCAGACATTGTCAAAATGATGAACATAAGCTTGGATTTGTTCAGATTTTTTTATGACTGAAACATAAGTGCCTGTGTGGACTTCCAACCAATTTCAACTTTAAATTCACAATTAAATAAAAGCTTAAACAAGGTGAAAGAAAATATTTCACTGAAATTAATAGTTTATTTATTATGACAAGAATATCAGTTCCTAGGTAAGATATTTGCTGGAAGCCTTCAACAAAAAATAAAATAAGGTAAAATAGAGGAAAAACAAACAAAAAATCAAATTGAATCAAAATGATTCACAATAGGAAAAGATGACTACAAATAGGACAGAAATTTCCTTCTAGTGAATACAAAGTTGATTGTTCACTGATTACAGTGGTTCTCAGTTAAAATGTATGAATTCTTCTATTTGAGAAAGTCTGAGTATGGAGACTTCCTCCATAGGTAAATCTCAGTAACAAAATATTGAAGTGCAGCTATCTGTGAGCATTGAGAATGTGACCAGTCTGTCACTGATACACATAAAAAGTTTGGGTGAGCTAGATGGCATAGTGGGTAGAATGTGAGGCCTGGAGTCAGGAGGATCTGAGTTCAAATTTGGCCCAACACAAGTAAAGGCTGTGTGACCCTGAGCAAGTCATTTAACCCTGTTTGCCTCAGTTTGCTCATCTGTAAAATGAACTAAAAAAAGAAATGTCAAACCACTGTAACGTCTTTGTTAAGAAAACCTCAAATGGGGTCAGAAAGAACTGGACATGACCTAAAATAACTGAATAGCAATATAACAAGTCTTTGTCAGAGTAAGAGGCAGGACTTGAACCTCGGATTTTCAGTCTCCACATAGTTGTTGATTCACTATGCCATGATATATAGATATATATTACACACACACCACACACACACACACACACACACATGCATACACATATATACACATAAATATATGTGTGTGTGTGTGTGTGTGTGTGTGTGTGTGTGTGTGTGTGTGTATGAAAGATAAAGTAGAAAATCTCTTCTTAACTCATAGGCTCTAATAAATTTGGCCCTGAGCCTGTAGTTTGCAGAACACTGGCCTAGAGCACTGAGCGACTATGACTTTCCAAGGGTTATACAGCTAATCATTGTGGAACTTAAGTCAATATGTTGGTTTCAAGGCCAATTCTCTATCAACTACACTAACCATACATATATACATATAATACATATAAACACATAGATAGAAATATAACTGTAGATATTCCCTAAATAAAAGTTATTTCTGACTTACTTTAAGGTTTCTCAAATGCCAACATAACACTGTAGAGGTAGAAATACCACCACTACAGATCTAAAGACTTTTCTCATGCCTATTTCTCTCACAGGAAACTGGGCAAAATAAGTAATTTTCTTGGCACTTATCCTGTAATCAAAAATGTCATGATTTTGTCTTTGGAGGACATTGGTCAAAGAACTCCTTGACCAATTCTTCCTTAGTTGAACAGATGTGGGATGCTTAATCATGCTAAACAAGCTTACTGGACATTGGATTTTAAGTTACCCTATCATTACTTGTGTCCATATCTAATTGGATATAGAACAAAGATATGAAAAACAATCATTCTACAAGTGGATAGGTTCATTCTATTAGTAACATTCCTTCTCAGAAGATTGATTTCACAGCAAAAAGTCAGGTTATTTTTCCCATTTCAGTGGTTGAAAGATATTCAATAGTTGTCCAGAATGAAGCATTGTTGTTCTCAGTGAACATATTATTCCTCTCTCACTTTCCAAACTAATATAATCCTTAAGTGATTACACTATTTTTTACTTTAAAATATTCTACCACTTCTTTCTCCTTAATTTCTTTGGGAAGTTCATTTATGACTTGTAAATTTTTTTTTTCTAAAATAGTTGGTTCTTTTTCCTATTCTATTAATCAAGTCTCTCTCTCTCTCTCTCTCTCTCTCTCTCTCTCTCTCTCTCTCTCTCTCTCTCTCTCCTTCCTTACCTTCTCTCTGTAGATATGTACATGTAGGGATATGTGTAAGTATGTATGTATGTGTGCATGAATGTGTGTATATATATATATACACACATATATATATATATATTTAGGTATGTTTGTATTTGTATATATACATATATTTTTGTGTGAGTATATATGTGTGTATATCTATATCTCTATCACTAAATCTATCTATCTATCTATCTATCTACCCATTTCATTTAGATTAGCACTTTTTTTGCTATATAATTGGGCAAAATATCCCCTAATTACTTTATTTCCTCATCAATATTTGTGAATTTACCTTTTCCTTTATTAATGCTGATGATTTTGATTTTTTTCTTTCTATTATATAATCAAACAAAGGCTTAATTTATTTTTTAATCTGAGTTTTATAAGTTAATTTTTTAAAGCTATAATTTCACTAATTTTTCTTTTGATTTTTCAGGATTTCTATGTTTGTGTTTCATTTCAATTTTAATTTGTTGTTTTTAAAATTATATTAATTCCATGCCCAATTTATTGGTCTTCTCATTGTTATTTTTTTTAATATAAGCTTGTAGATATATATGTTTTTCTCCCAAGTCCTATTTAGGTTGTAGCCCATCAATTTTCATGTATTGTCTTAATGTTGTCATTGTCGTGAATGAAATTGTTGATTGTGATTTGTTTTTTAACTCACACATTCTTTAGGATAGAATTATATTTATTTTCCAACTAATACTTAATCTATGCTACAAGGCTGTTAATGAACTTAAATTTATTGCATTATGATTTTTAAAAGTTTACTTTTAGGGGGTGGAGCCAAGATGGCAGCTGGAAAGCAGGGACTGCCCTAAAGCTCTCCCCCAGGACCCTCCAAACGCTTATAAAAATGGCAATAAACAAATTCTAGAACTTCAGAACCCATAAAATAGGAGAAGGAAGCAGGGCTCCAGCCCAGGAGAGCCTGAATGGTCACTGGGTAAGGTCTGTTGGGCACGGAGCTGGGAGCAGAGCAGAGTAGAGCCCAACATGTGCTGTGCCTGGACCAACCAGATGGGGAGCAAGGAGGAAAAAAAAAAAAAAAAAATATATATATATATATATATATATATATATATATATATATATACACATACATATACATATATATATACATATACATATATATATATATAGACAGAGGGCACAGCGTTAGGTGAATATGGAAGGATGGAATCTAAAACAATAAAATCAAATTAGAGGATGAGAGTGGAATATATTGAGAGAGGGAGAAAGGGAGAGTCAAATTGGGTAAATTATCACTTAAAATTTGCAAGAAAAAGCAGTTCTGTAGGAAGGAAAGAGGGGGCAGGTGAGGGGGAATGAGTCAATCTTGGTCCCATTGAATTTGACCTGAGGAGGGAAAACATACACACTCAGTTGGGTATCTTACCCCACAGGAAAGAAGAAAAAGGAGATAAAAAAGGGGGATGATAGAAGGGAGGGCAGATAGGGGGAGGAAGTAATCAAAAGTAAACACTTTCGAAAAGGGACAGAGCTAAGGGAGAAAATTGGATAAAGGGGGATAGGACTGGAAGGAGCAAAATATAGGTAGTCTTTCACAACATGAATATTGTGGAAGGGTTTTACATAATGATACACATATGGCCTATGTTGAATCGCCTGCCTTCTTTGGGAGGATGGTTGGGGAGGGAAGAGGGGAGAGAATTTGTAACTCAAATTTTAAAAGCAGATGTCCAAAAAAAGTTTTTGCATGCAACTATGAAATAAGATATATAGGCAATGGGGCATGGCAATCTATCTTGTCCTACAAGAAAGTAAGGGAAAAGGGGGTGGGTAGGAGTGGGGTGACAGAAGGGAGGGCTGACTTGGGAATGGGGCAATCTGAATATATGCCATCTTGGAGTGGAGGGGAGGGTAGAAATGGGAAGTAAATTTGTAATTCAAGCTCTTGTGAAAATCAATGCTGAAAACTAAAAATATTAAATAAAAAAGTTTACTTTTAATGTGCCAGCTATTCTGCATTTTTGTGAGGTCTTATTTCCTGAAACATCATCAACTTTTGTGATGGTGCCATCTAAATATAGACATAGACACAGTCTTTTCTGTTCCCATCCAGTATTCTCTAAATCTGTCACATCTAAATCTTCTAAAATTCTATTCCTCTCCCTAACATCCTTCCTATTTATTTTTGTTAGATTTATCTAGCTCTGTGGTGGGTAAATTAAGACCCTAAATTAGTATACCTTTGCTCTCCACATGCTACTTTTAACATCTCTTCTTTTGATACACACCCATGTGTGTATGTATATATTCATTATTGATAGTATTTCATTGCCTAAGATACATTTTAACAAAATGTGTCTTGTTTACATCTTTTAATTAGGTCTCTTTATACTTTTGTTTTTTGTTTAATCATGTTTGCTACCCTGCTTTTTTTTTTTCTTCACTTTTTTTACTTGATCTGAAGCAAAACAGATTCTACTCTATCTTTAAATTATTTGTATATCTTTTCTTTGAAGTGTGTTTCTGGTAAGCAACATACTGATTGACTCTAGTTTCTATTCCATCTGCTATCTTCTTCTCTTTTTAGAAAAGGTTTATCTAATTCATGAAGTTATAATTGCCAAATATGTGTTTAATTCCATCCTATTTTTGTGCTTATCCTTTTTTGTTTATCCTGGTCTTTCTTCAAGAGTCTCTTTGGCTACTTATTACATAACCTTTTTCATTTCTTCTGACTATCTTCTCTTTTTACTTCTTCTTATTGTAGCCTCTTTTCATTTCTGTTTCTGTGATGGGTAAAATGAGTTTCTATATGCAACTTTGCATGTGCATTTATTCTTGACTCCTTGAACCTATTCAGATCAAAGTGAAATTCAAGTGTTGTCTGATTCCCACTCTTCATTTCCCCACCCATTAAAAAACAAAACAAAACAAAAGTCTTATTTTTGTGCTCCATTTATATGAAATAACTTTCCCCATTCTTTCTCTCCATTCTATCCTTTTCCAGTGCATCTCTCTTCCCACACTTCTGTTCATCTTTTGAAATTATCCAACAAGTATCACTCTCAATCCCATTATCTAATTAGACTCCCTAATTAGATCCCTCTAAATGATGGAATTTCAGGGAGTTACATGCATTATCTTCCCACGTAAGTATTTAAATCTTGTTTAGTGCATTATGATTTTCCATTCATGTTTACCATTTAAAGCTTTTCTTGAGTGTTATGTTTCAATGTTTCATTTTATTTTTTTTTCAGTTAACAATTATTTTATTAATATTTCAGTTTTCACGATTGATTTCCACAAGATTTAGAGTTGCAAATTTTCTCCCCATTTCTACCCTCCCCCCAATCCAAGATGGCATATATTCTGATTGTCTAATTCCCCAGGCAGCCCTCCTTTCTTTCACCCCACTGCCCCCTGATCCCCTTTCCCCTTACTTTCCTGTGAGGTACATTTCTATGCCCCATTCCCTACATATTTATTTCTCAATTTCATGCAAAAAAACATTTCTTTTGAGTGTCTTCTTTCAAAACATTGAGTTCCTAATTCTGTCCCCTCTTCCCTTCCCACTTACCCTCCCTGAGAAGGTAAGCAATTAAACATAGAAAACACATGTATCATTGTGTAAAATACTTCCACAATACTCATGTTGTGAAAGACTAACTATATTTCCCTCCATTCTATGCTGTCCTGCGTTATGCAGGTTTCTCCCTTGACCCTGTCCCTTTTCAAAAATGTTTGCTTTGGATTACCTCCTTACCCTATCAGCCCTCCCTTCTATCATCCCCCCCTTTTTATCCCTTCCCCCTACTTTCCTGTGGGATAAGATACCCGATTGAGTGTGTATATTATTCCCTCCTCAGGTCAAATCCTATGAGGGCAAGATACACTCATTCCCTCTCACCTGCCCCCTCTTCCCTTCCATTACAACTGCTTTTTCTTGCCACTTTTATGCGAGATAATTTACCCCATTATGTCCCTCCCTTTCTCCCTCTCTCAATATATTCCTCTCTCATCCTTTAATTTTATTTCATTTTTTTAGATATCACACCTTTATTCATATTCAACTCACCCTGAGCCCAGAGTCTACATATACGTATATTGCCTTCAACAACCCTAACACTGAGAAAGGTCTCGTGAATTATACACATCATCTTTCCATGTAGGAATGTAAACAAAACAGTTCAACTTTAATAAGTCCGTTATGATTTCTCTTTCTTGTTTACCTTTACATGCTTCTCTTGATTCTTGTGCTTGAAAGTATAATTTTCTATTCAGCTCTGGTCTTTTCACTGAGAAAGCTTGAAAGTCCCCTATTTGATGGAAAATCCATATTTTGCCTTGGGACATTATACTCAGTTTTGCTGGGTCAGTGATTCTTGGTTTTAATCCTAGCTCCATTCATATTCCAAGCCCTTTGATCCCTTAATGTAGAAGCTGCTAGATTTTATATTATTCTGATTGTGTTTCTACAATATCCAAATTGTTTCTTTCTGGCTGCTTGCAGTATTTTCTCCTTGATCTGGGAGCTCTGGAACTTTACTACAATGTTCTAAGGAGTTTTCTTTTTGGGATCTTTTGAGAGAGGCAATTGGTGGATTCTGTCAAATTCTATTTTACCCTCTGGTTCAAGAATATCAGGCAGGTTTCCTTGATAATTCTTTGAAAGATGATGTCTAGGCTCTTTTTTGATCATGGCTTTCAGGTAGTCCAATAATTTTTAAATTATCTCTCCTGGATCTATTCTCCAGGTCACTGGTTTTTTTCCAATAAGATATTTCACATTGTCTTCCATGTTTTCATTCCTTTGGTTCTACTTACAATATCTTGTTTTCTCATCAAGTCACCAGCTTCCACTTGCTCCAATCTAATTTTTAAGGTAGTACTTTCTTCAGTGGTCTTTTGGACCTCCTTTTCCATTTGGCTAATCCTGCCTTTCAAGGCATTCTTCTCCTCATTGGCTTTGTGGAGCTCTTTTGTCATTTGGTTGAGTCTATTTTTTAAGGAGTTATTTTCTTCAGTATTTTTTGTCTCCTTTTGCAGGTCATGGACTTGTTTTTCATGGTTTTCTTGTGTCACTCCCTTTTCTCTTCCCAAATTTTCCTCTACTTCTCTTACTTGCTTTTCCAAATCCTTTTTTGAGCTCTTCCATGGCCTGAGACCATTTCATACTTTTCTTGGAGGCTTTTGATGTAGGTTCCTTGACTTTGTTGACTTCTTATAGCTGTATGTTTTGATCTTCTTTGTCACCAATAAAAGACTTTAAAATCTGAGTCTGAGTCTGTGTCCTTTTCCGCTGCCTAGCCATATTCCCAGCCAGCTGCTTGACCTTTGAGCTTTTTGTCAGGGTATGACTGTTTGTAGAGTAGAACGTGCTGTTTTCAGAGCTACTTCTACTCCACTGTCACTGCAAGCTCTGCCACATCAGGGCTCCTTCTTGCCCAAGAGCCAAAAACCAGGATGGTGACCCAGATCAAAGCAGGGTGAAGCAAGCCCAGCACTCCTGCTCTTGTCTGCTGCTTGATTCCTCCCACTGTGTGAGCCAGGGATTCCAGAAGCAGCTGACACTGCAGCTACACTTCACGCCACCTCTGCCACCCCCAGGGCTGGTGGCCAGATGCTCACTAACATGATCTAGCAGTTTACCCACTAACCTGTTCTGTGGTATTTGGTATTTGGCAACTGCCACAGCTCAATGATTAACAGCCCTAGGGCCTGCTCCAGTTGACTCCCAGTGTAGTCTGTCTGGGTGAGGCCCACACTGGGCTGTACTCTGCTCCCAACACTGAGTGACAGATCCTTCCCAGTAACCATCTAGGCTGTCTTGGGATTGAGTCCCATTTCACTCTGCCTTTTTGTTTGTTCTGCAGCTCTGGAATTTGTTCTGAGCCATTTTTTTCAGGTGCTGGGAGGGATTTGGGGGACAGCTTTTGCAAGTCCCTGTTTTCCAGCCACCATCTTGGCCCAATGTTTAATTTTATGCTCAGATTTGATTTTTTTCATAAAGAATGCTTGAAAGTCTTCTATATTCCAGGGTGGAGCCAAGATGGTGGCTGGTAAACAGGGACTTGCCTAGGGCTCTCCCCCAAATCCCTCCAAATACCTGTAGAAAATGGCTCTGAACAAATTCTAGAACTGTAGAACACACAAAATAGCAGAGGGAAACAGGGATCCAGCCCAGGACAGCCTGGATGGTTGCTGGGCAAGGTCTATTGCACATGGAGCTGGTAGAGGAGCAGAGCAGAGCCCAGCATGGGCTGCACCTGAAACAACCAAACTGGGAGCCGGGCAGAACAGGCCCTAGCACCATGAATTAGTGAGCTGAGGCAGTTACCAGACTTCTCAACACACAAACACCGAAGATAACAGAGAAGGTTAGTGGGAAAAGCTGCAAGGACAGAGTGAAAGGATTTCACAGTTGGGCCACAGCCCTGGGGGCAGTGGGGGTGGTGCAGCTACAGAACTACAGCTGCAGTTGCTTCCCGCACCAGGCCCACTTGGTGGGAGGAATTAAGTGGAGGATCAGAGCAGTAGTGCAGAGCTGGCTTAAGATCTGAGTCAGGTCTGGGTTGGTGGTTCTTGGGGGAGGAGGAGTGCTGGTGTGGCAGAACTGGCTGTAGAGAAATAGCTCTGAAAAAAACAGTGCAATCTCTCAAGTTTGGGACAAAGTACTCTCTACACTACAAGCACTCATACCCCGACAAAAAACTCAAGGGTCAAGTAGTTGGCTGGGAACATGGCCCGGAAATGAAAATCCTCTTAGGTTCAGACCCAGACTTTGGAATCTTTCTTTGTAGACAAAAAAGACCAAAGCATACAGCCAGAAGAGGTCAACAAAGTCAAAGAGCCTACATCAAAAACCTCCAAGAAATACATGAACTGGTCTCAGGCCATTGAAGAGGTCAAAAAGGATTTGGAAAAGCAAGTTAGAGAGAAGAGGAAAAATTGAGAAGAGAATAATGTGAGAAAACCATGAAAAAAAAGTCAATGACATGCTAAAGGAGACCCAAAAAAATACTGAAGAAAACAGCACCTTAATAAATAGACTAACTCAAATGGCAAAAGAGCAACAAAAAGCCAACAAGGAGAAGAATGCCTTGAAAGGGAGAATTAGCCAAATGGAAAATAAGGTCCAAAAGACCACTGAAGAAAAAACTACCTTAAAAATTAGATTGGAGAAAGTGGAAGCTAGTGACTTGAAGAGAAATCAAGATAATATAAAACAGAACCAAAGGAATAAAAAAATGGAAGACAATGTGAAATGTCTCATCAGACAAACCACTGATATGGAGAATAGATCCAGGAGAGATAATTTAAAAATTATTGGACTACCTGAAAGCCATGATCAAAAAAAATCCAAGACATCGTCTTTCAAGAAATTATCAAGGAGAACTGCCCTGATATTCTAGTCAGGGGATGAAATAGAAATTGAAAGAATCCACCAATCACCTACTTACAAAGATTACATAAAAAAAAACTCCTAGGAATATTGTTGCCAAATTCCAGGCTCTCAGATCAAGGAGAAAATATTGCAAGCAGTCAGAAAGAAAAAAAACCAGAGTTTCGTGGAATCACAATGAGAATAATACAAGATCTAGCAGCTTCTATATTAAGGATTGAAGGGCTTGGAATATGATATTCCAGGAGTTAATGGAGCTAGAATTAAAACCAAGAATCACTGACCCAGCAAACCTGAGTATAAAGTCCCCAGGCAAAATATGGATTTTCAATAAAATAGAGGACTTCCAAGCTTTCTCAGGGAAAAGACCAGAGCTGAATAGAAAATCTGACTTTCAAATACAAGAATCAAGAGAAGCATGAAAAGGTAAACAAGAAAGAGAAATCATAAAGTTGAACTGTTTCATTTATATTCCTACATGGAAAGATGATGTTTATAATTCATGAGAACTCAGTATTATGGTGGGTGAAGGGAATACGAATATATAAATATATATATAGACAGAGGGAACAGGGTGAGTTGAATATGAAGGGATGATATCTAAAGAAATAAAATCAAATTAGGGCATGAGAGAGGAATATATTGAAAGAAGGAGAAAGGGAGAGATAGAATGAGGTAAATTATCTTGCATAAAAGTGGCAAGAAAAAGCAATTCTGTTGGGAGGGAGGAGGGGGCAGGTGAGGGGGAATGAGTGAATCTTGTTCTCATCAGATTTGACCTGAGGAGGGAATAACATACACATTCAATTGGGTATCTTACCCCACAGGAAAGAAGGAGGAAGGAGATAAAAGAGGGAGGACGATAGAAAGGAGGGCAGATAGGCAGTGGAGGTAATCAAAAGCAAACACTTTTGAAAAGGGACAGGGTCAAGGGAGAAAATTGGATAAAGGGGCATAGGATAGGATGGAATAAAATATAGTTAGTCTTTCACAACATGAGTATTGTGGAAGGGTTTTGCATAATGATACACATGTGGCCTATGTTGAATTGCTTGTCTTCTAAGGGACGGTGGGTGGGGAGGAAAGAGGGGAGAGAAATTGGAACTCAAAGTTTTAAAAACAAGATGTTAAAAAAAGTTTTTGCATGCAACTATGAAATAAGATATATAGGCAATGGGGCATAGAAATATACCTTGCCCTACAATAAAGTAAGGGAAAAGAGGATGTGGGGGAGTGGGGTGATAGAACGAAGGGCTGACTGAGAAATGGGACAATCAGAATATATGCCATCTTGGAGTGTGGGGAAGGGTTGAAATGGGGACAAAATTTGTAAGTCAAACTCTTGTGATAATCAATGCTGAAAATTAAAAATATTAAATAAATTAGTAGATAATACAAAAAAAGACATTCCCCACTCCCCACCAGTCAAAGGTTCCAAAAAAGTCCAAAGCCCAGAACATGAAAGAACTAAGGACTTATGTTCTTTACTATTGCCATGAATTATTTGGACAGTATAGATGTGATGGTGAAGTCATTTAGACTCAAGGTGTATTTCCTTTGGTGGAAAAAGCCCAAAACAAAAGGTGGCAATATGAGTCTGGGAAAAGCAGGCAGTGTAAGAGCCCATTAGAAGGTGGGACCCACAGAGTAGGAGGATAATTGCGTTGTTTATGAACTCTTGTAAGCACTTTTATGTGCATTGTACATTTATTCATAGCTTCCTGTGAGTTCTTTGAATCATCTTCCCTTTGAGGAGTGAAATAAAAATTGTCTTCTACTTAGTAACAACCTTTGTTATACTGAGTGTTCATACAAGAGTTGAGGACCCTATCCTCATATCTCTGGAAACCTGTGTGCAAGCTGAAATCAAGCTATATTTGAAGATTTCCCAGAATAAAATTTTAATGAGACTAAAAACAAAAAGAAGAAACAGATCAAAGGGAAAAATATGAGAAAGAATAAATGTATCATGTGAAAATATTATATAAAATAATTACTATATATATTATATATATATTATAAATTTTAAAAAAATGTATGCTTAGGTCTCCATTCAGAGGACATCAGTTGTTTTGTTTTTTTTATTTTTCCTTTCAAATTTATTTATTTTTAGTTTACAACATTTGGTTCCTCAAGGTTTGGGGTTATAAATTTTCTCCTTCTCCCTATTCTGCCCCCTCTCCACCCAAGAAAATATGTAATCTGTTATAGGTTCTACATATACCTTCATAGTTACAAATTTTCAGAATAGTCAAGTGATAAAGAAGATTTATAACCAATGGAATGAACCATGAGAAAGAAGAAATATAAAAGAAACAAAAGCAAAAACAAAAAAAAGAGAGAGATCAAATAGTTTTCCTGAATCTGCACTTGGATTCCATATTTTTTTTTTCCTGGATGGGAATCACTTTTCCCAACATGAGTCTTTCAGAGTTGTCTTAGAACCTTGAATTGCAAAGAAGAGCCAAGTGTGTCAAATTTAGTCATCACAGACACAACATATCTAATTGTGTATAATGTTCTCCTTGTTCTGCTCCTCTCCTTCGACAGCAGTTCATACAAAATATTCCAGGTTATTATGAAGTCCGTCTGCTCCTCATTTCTTATAGCACAATACTATTCCATTACATTCATATACCACAACTTGTTCAGCGATTCCCCAATTGATGGGCATCCCCTTGATTTCCAATTCTTTGCTAATACAAAAAGAGCTGCTATAAGTATTTTTGTGCATATGGGTCCTTTTCACATTTGTGTGATCTCTTTGAGATACAACCCTAGAAGTGGTATTGCTGGGTCAGAGGGTATGAACATTTTTATAGCCCTGTGGGCATAGTTCCACATTGCTCTCCAGAATGACTGGATCAGTTCAAAACCCCAACAACATTGTAACAATGTTCCAATTTTCCCACATCCTCACTAGCATTTATCATTTTTCCATTTTGTCATTTTAGCCAATCTGACAGGAGAGATGTGGTACCTAAGAGTTGTTTTGATTTACATTTCCCTAATCAGTAGTGACTTCAAGCATTTTTTCATATGCCTATAGATATCTTTAATTTCTTCCTCTGAAAACTCCTGTTCATATCCTTTTACCATTTCTCAACTGGGGAATGACTTGTATTCCCGTAAATTTGGCTCGGTTCCCTGTACATTTTATTGATGAGACCTTTATCAGAGACACTAGTTGTAAATATTTCCTCCCAAATTTCTGCTTCCCTCCTAATCTTTGTTGCATTGGCTTTTTTATACAAAAAAATTCAATTTAGCACAATCAAAATTATCCATTTTGCATTTTTTAATGCTCTCTATTTCTTGTTGTGTCATGAATTCTTTGCTTTTCCATAAATCTGATAGGTAAACTAGTCCTTGCTTTCCCAAATTGCTTATAGTATCAGCCTTTATTCCTAAATCATGAACCCATTTTGACTTTATTTTTGTATATGGTATAAGATATTGGTCTATGCCCAGTTTCTGCCCTACCATTTTCTAGTTTTTCCCAGCAGTTGTGAATTAGTGAATTCTTGGCCCAGAAGCCGGATTCTTTGGGTTTATCAAAGAGTATACATATATGTATATATGTGCATATTATATATATAATATATGTAAAATGATATAATCCTATATGAAGATGTAAATAATTTGCCCTTATTGATTAATGTTTGTGGGTTTTTTCCCCTCTGCTTACTTTTTTATGTCTCTCTTGAATTTTCTATTTGAAGATCAAATTTTCCATTGACTTCTGGCCTTTTCTTCAGGAAGGTCTGGAATTCTCTTATTTAATTGAATGTCCATCTCCTTACCTGAAACATTATGTTCAATTTTACTGGGTCATTGATTCTCAGTTGTAGTCCAAGCTCTTTTGCCCTTTGGAATATCATATTACAATTTCTCCTGTCTTTTAATGTAGAAGCTGAAAGACTCTGTGTGATACTGACGATAGTTCCATGTTATTTGAATTGTTTTTTTTTTTTTTTTTGGCCTGCTTGCAGTATTTTCTCTTTGACTTTGTAATTCTGAAATTTAGCTATAATATTTCTTGGAGTTTTCAATTTGGTATCTCTTTCAGAGGGTGATGAGTGCATTCTTTCAATGACTATTTTACCCTCTGGTTCTAGGACCTCTGGGAAGTTATCTTTGATAATTTCTTTGAAGATACTGTCCAGGCTCTTTTTTGCATCACGGATTTCCAGTAGACCAATAATTATTAAATTGTCTCTCCTGGATCTATTTTCCAGGTCAGTTGCTTTTCCAGTCAGAAATATCACATTTTCTTCTATTTTTTCATTCTTTACATTTTGTTTGACTACTTGATACCTCATATAGTCATTAGCTTCCACTTACTCAATTCTAATTTTTAATGAGCTGCTATCTTCATTTTGCTTTTGAGTCTCATTTTCCAATTGGCTGATTTTACCTTTCAGGGTGTCATTTTCTCTATTTAGATTCTGCATCTCCGTAGCCATTTCGCCTGTCTTGATTTTTAAAGACTTGATTTCATCAGTGTTTATTTTTTCCATTTTTTCTTTTAACTCCTTAATTTTTTTTTTTAAATCCTCCTTCAGCTCTTCCAGGAATGCTTTTTGGGCTTGAGAGCAGTTCATATTCCCTTCTGAGGTATCACATGTGGGTATAGTGTCCATGCTGTCCTCTTCCAAATTGGTATTTTGATATTCCCTGTCTCCATAAAAAAAAAAGAATCAATGGTCCTCTTTTTTCATATTCTTCTTCATGTTGGCTAGCTTTTTCCTGACTTTACAGTGGATTTCTGCTCCTGGGGCTCAGGGATCTCTGTCCAGGTTTCCTGTTCTGGTGATTGTGAGTCTAGTTACTGGCTTTGTGTATTATAGCCTTCAGTTTCCTGAGGTGTGGTGGTGGGGTCTGGCTGCCTGAAGTCTCCTTTTCCCCTGGGGCTGCTCTCTAGCCCTGTTGCTCCTCAGCGATGGTCTCAGCTGTTGTCTGTACTGATGTCTCCCACTTCCCCTGGCTGTGCAAAAGTACATCTGGACTCCTGGTGTTGACCCCTACTGGCTCTGCCCCTCTGGGACTCAGGAACTCCCACTGCTCAGCCACTTAAGCCCCACTTCTGTGTCCTCTATTTCATCATATTTCACAAGGAATTCTCTGGGTAAGGGAGGGAGGGATTACAGCCATTTATCTGGCCATTATTTCTCCCAGAATTTCAAGAAGGTGTGTTTCAAACCTTTTGTCTGTAAGCCTCAGGAGTTGCTTTCTCATGACCAGAGGCATTGTGCTGCTGCCTCTCATCACTTGGACAGACTCGGGCACCCAGCTTTCTCCCAGCCTGTATCACTGGCTGGTTTCACCAGCTGTTTCTGCTTTGGTGCTGTCTAGTGCAGCTCCACATGCCAAGCATTCTCCCAGACTACAGGTCCATCCCATCGACCTTTTGGACTCTCTTGGCTAAGAAATTTGCCCCACTCAGTCTACCAGTAGCTTCCAACTGTCTCAAATCTGCTCAGAGTCACTATTTTAGATGTGTCTGGCAAAACCTGTGATAGAGCTCCTGTAAGATGCTGTTTTCATGTGGCCATCTTGGCTCTGCCCCGCCAAGTTATTTTTTTTTTTTTACTGAATAGAAAGAAATGGCATAAATCATTGCCCTTATGTGTCCAATTTCTTTCCAGTAGAATGTAATTTCCTTAGAGCAGAGCCTGTCTCACTTTGTATTTCTTTCACAGAACTTATCACTGTGTCTTACATATGGAAAGTGTTTAACAAATATAAGTTGGATTGAATTTGGTATTGTTTCATCTTATTGCTGGCTGCTACATAGAATCCATCAATCAAAAATCATTTATTGAACACTGTCTATTTGTTAGACATTACACTAGGTGCTAGAGATAATGATATACCTATGATGGAAATCATGAACCAACTCCTACATATAAAGAGATTACATTGTAATAGAAGAGAGAACACATTCATATATAGATATATACAGAATAGCTATAAATAGAATATATGAAAAGTAGTTAAATAAAAGCTGGTAAAGAAGAGCCCAAGCATTTGGGGGAAGAGAATTTATGTAGAACACTGAGTTGTACCTTGGAGGAACAGAAGAATTCTTTCAGATGTAGCAGAGTACTAAATGTATTTCAGGCATGGGAGTAAAGGTATGGAGATAGGAGATGGACTGCAGTATGTAAGGAAGAGTTGGCCATATTGAATTGATCAGAGTTGGAAGGGAGGTAACGTACAAGGAGGCTGAAAAGGATTTTTGGAACAAAGTTTGGAAGGACTTCAAAAGCTAAGTAAAGGAGTTTATATTTTGACCTAGAGCCACTGGAGTTTATGGAATGGAAGAATGCTACTGTATTGTCAGACACACATTTAAGGAAAATCATTTAGGAAGCAATGTGGAGGATATAATAGAGTGGGAAGATATGCGAGGTAACTAGACCAATCAGGAAGTCATTGCAATAATCTAAGTGAAAATTATATATATGTATATATATATATATATATATATATATATATATATATATATATATATATATATTACAGTATGGATATTTCATCCAGGAACAAAAGAGAATGAAGATGTTAAATTCCTGTACACATAGAACATGAAAAACCCTTTATGCTATTAAATAATATATAGTGAGTTAAAACCATCAAAATTATTCAAAGGCATACCTTTGCTCTCTTTATAATCAAAGATTTAGGAAGCAGAGATAATCAGACACTATTTAAAAAAATAATTGTATATAGATAGAAGCAGAGATTTCCTCTTAATTTAGATTTTAATTTATCAAGCATGAATCTGCTTTATCAGTCACTCCTGGGAATAAGAATCCCTATAGGACAGGCATCATATAATTATAACAACTCTTATGAAAAACACAATTCACCATCCAGTCATTGTTGAGCCAGAAGAAAATATTTGGTGTCAACAAACATGTTTACACACTAGGTCCTGGCCCATCTGTGGTGTGAGAGCTCTATCTGCCCATGACAACTTGCTTATGAAATGTTTTTATTTTGGGAGAGCTGGGCTTCCAAAAATGTGTGTGAAGGGAAATAAACAATATGTTGAACAGATGTTCAATGCTGTATACTTGGGGATGGGAGAAATGAATATAAGTGAATTAACCTGAGAAAGAAGTAAGACTTGTGGACGAATACAGCTAAAGAAGCATATGAAAACTGATACTGCAATGTTTATATGTGCTTTTTAAATAATCCAGAGCAAATTCATATAATTGAATTTACCTCTTTTTAGTGAGTATTTATCAATGTTTTCTATTCCTTGTATCATTATCATTACCAAAGTAACCTTCCCTATTACCCTTCCAAGTAGGCATCCCATATGATGAATAGCATTTTTTTAGAAAGGGAAAAATTGAGCAAAGTGATTGATACATTGAAAAAATCCAAAAACATGTTCAATATGTAACATCTGTGTATCTCCATGAAATGTTAATTTGAGGATGTCTTCTTATATCTCCTTATTCAGGTCCTGTTTGGATCTTTATAATTTTGTTACACATACCTTTGGTTTGATGTATAATTGTTCTTTCCATTTACATTGTGATTTTGTTGGGATTTTTTGGCTGTTTCTTTTCTTCACACCAGTTCATATACATTTTCCCAAGTTTCTCTATATTGATCCTCTATCGTTTCTTAGAGCGCAGTAATATTCCATTGTGTTAATGTATGATAATTTGGTTAGCCAGTCACCAATTAGTGGACATCTATTTTGTTTCCAATTCTTAGCTATCATAAACAGTGCTGCTATAAATATTTTAAAATATATGAGAACTTTCTTCGTATCAGTGGTTTCCATGGGATATAAATTTGGTAATGAAGTTTATGGTTCAACAAGTATTTTATTTGCGTAATTCAATTTTTTTTTTCTAAAATATTTTTTTTTTACAATTTTACAATTCCACCAACAGTATATTAGTGGGCATAACTTTCCACAACTCCTCTAACACTGATTCTTGCCATTTTGATGTCATTTTTACCAATTGTCATGGTGCAAAGTGAAACCTCAGGATTATTTTGATTTACATTTCTCTTTTAATTAGGATTTTGAAGCATATTTTCATGGGACAGTGAATATTTTGCATTTCTTTTGATAATCATTCATATTGTTTGACCAATCATCTATTGGGCAATGGCTATTAAACTCTTTGAGCATTTGAAATGTACACCTGTAAATATCCTACCAGTGATGAAGTGATGGAAGCAAAAGAGGTTTCCAGTAATATTGCTCTAGAAATATTTGAACAAAGACTATTTGTCATTTGAGGGAATCAAGAAAGACCCTGTCAAAAAGACAGAGATTAAAAAAGAGTATATTGCATGTGTGACAGATGCACAGATGTGGGTCATATACTATTGAATACATGGAACAGATAGCAATTTGATTTGTCTGGTATGTACAGTGTATAAAGAGAAATAATGGAAAATAAGGTTGAAAAGTAGTGGGAACCAAACGACATGGATTCATTCACATATTCATAAGCATTTCTCCAGACTTGTCTGATGAGGGAAAAATACAATGAGACTGTCCCCTATCCATCATTATTTCTCTCCTTTAATGTGACCTGAGATTGCATAAGATTTCATGGTTACCATATGTATAATCTTGATCCATGTTGAGTTTTTATATTGAGTGTCTAATTTCTCTAGCCATCTTTTATTTTAAATGAATTTTCATGAGGCCACAGCTTTCCAATGTTTCAACTATAATCATGATAAATTGAATTCAAACTATATAATACTTGATGTTAACCCTATTAAGTTTAATCAGTAATTGACACGTAGATATTTAATAAATGAATATTGTCTCATCTTTGATCAGATTCTTCTTTCAAGCTTTTTGAAATGTTCACTTAGATTGAACATGGATTGTCTAGGATGAAAATAAAATCTACCTTTCCAACAGATTATAGAGGTTTCTTTTTCCCCTCTTTGGCATTTAATTCATACATGTCCATATAAATGTGCCCTCCAAGGTATAAAAAAGAAAACATCTGAGATGATGATGATAATTATCACACACACACACACACACACACACACACACACACACACACACACACATATATATATATATATATATATATATATATATATATATATATATATATATATATATATATATATAACATGTGTGTGGCAGGGGTGGGTGGCTGTGTAATGCTTTTGGGTTTGCAAAATCCTTGTCTTGGATTCCCTCATATGAACTTACACGGAATAAAAAAGCATCTGCAAATCCTTCTTAAACCTATCAGTTAAGTCAACTGGGAAATGTTTGGTTCAGAGTCAGCTCTTTGTGTGGCAAGTCTTGTATCCTTTGTGAAGTTCATCGCTTCATAATATGGTACTCAACTTGGTCAGATGACTTTGATTGATAGGCTATATGAAACTACCTACTGAATTCTGGAATCTCCAAAATTTATTCCATCTCCTTCAAAATCATAGCCAAGTCTTAGAACAACTTGATATTATAGGACCTTCCTAGTGAGACAGAAATTTCACTCCCTGAACCTAAAGCAGCTACATATTCCATATATATTCCATTTCACCTTGATTACCCTTGAGAGGAGCTATCATTTCTTATTTTGGGCTTTATATTTCTAGCATCCAACACCATGCCTGGCAAAAGCTATCTCTGTGTGTGTGTGAGTGTGTATGTGTGTGTGTGTGTGTTTGTGTGTGTGTGTGTGAGAGAGAGAGAGAGAGAGAGAGAGAGAGAGACTGGGAAAGCACATATGCAACTGATGGGATTTGATCTAAATCTTAAAGAGCACCAGGGAAACCAGGACATAGAGGTGAGGTGAAAGCATTCTAGGTATGACATAAAGCCAAGGAAAAGGCAAAGAGTATGTATGATTGTGTATAAATGTACACACATGTATATGCATGTATGTATGTGTATATACACATGTATGCATATATGTAGGGAACTCACAAACAAGTTTCCTTTCCCGATGCAAATCTGTACCATCTTTCCAGCTTAGTGTCTTAGACATGTACTTACATGTACTTAGTTTAAAGGATTTGTCAAAAGTCACAGAGCTAGCATGAATCAGTGACAATATGTTTACCTAGGTCATCTTGGCTCTGAGGCCGACATTTACTGGGTCATGTATTTTAAACATATAAATTTACACCTACCCTCACCACAGCACCCCCCCCCCAACATTGCTATTGAGAAGAAGATATTATTTAACCAATGCAGAGGGGGAATCCATTGAATTTGATATTCTGTTTGGTGGGGGCAAGGGTGGGTCTTTTGACTATTTTAACTGAGGTCTATTAAATTGAGGGTTTCAGGCATATATTAGGTAGCCTGGGTGAAAAAGAAAAGTACGTGCATGTGTGTGTGTGTGTGTGTGTACACACATACACACACATACATTTGTTGTTGTATTGGTTCAGTCCTCCTATATGCTGTCAGACTTCTGAGGCTTTGCTAGTGATATTACCTATGCATGTAGTGACTTCTGTCCCTGTTATCTGTTTAATTCCTATTCAATTTTAATGCTACTACCTCCATGCTATTCTTGTTTCATTTGTCAACTATCTCTCTTTGTTATTATGTAAGAACTGGTTTTAGAGTATTCTAATCAGCTTCCATTTATCCTAATAATTGTGTATGTGTATGAGACTGAAATATCTAGGCAGGAAAGGGCCATGTCTTTCTAAATCTACAAACACCTAACAGTACTCTACATAGAGCAGACACAATGAATATTTCTTATTCATATCTCATTAGACCCTAGATCATCATAATCTCTTTCCTCTCCTTTGTTTCAACTCTTGTTTCCTACTTGGGCTTATTTCCAGGCAGTAAATACAACATTTTTAGCTATTTCTTCATTCTCTTTCTTTCCCCTATTAACTTTGAAATCCTGAAATAACACTTGCAAACTTTCATGTCAGTATAATGGAAGACTTATCTTTTACAAATAGGAAGAACAATTACAAATACAGCCTTCAGAAAGCAAGAAAGAAGCAGAACAGATCTGCCATAAATATATAGCACCTTGATGACATGCCAATAACTAAATACAAAACAGTCATTTATATTGTTTGCCAAGATACTTAAAAAAAGGATTATGTCTTCTGGATCAGTCAGGAGATTTAATCTTTGTAGCTTCCTGCAAAAGTAAGAAAGCAAAAAGGAAACATTTATTTAAAACATGATGAATAAGATTTTTCATAAGATTCATAGACTGAAAGTTGGAAGGAACCTCAGAGATCATCTTCTTGAACTTACTCATTTCAAAGATAAGTAAATTGAGGCCTAAAGAAAGTTAAGTGATTTGTCCAAGGTCAAACAGGGAGTAAGCATCAAAAGTAAGATCTGAACTCAGATCTTCTGAATTTAGAACCATTTCTCCATTCATCCTACTAAACTGCTTCAAATGCTTAGCTTTAAATCAGGTTTAAAAGGGAAAAAAGCAGTTTAGTATTTTAGAGAATTTTACCTATCCTTTTATTTGCTGCAGTAATAATAGATAAATAGACCTTTTGGGTTAGAAGATTAAAAGACATAGAGAAATATTATTGTCGGACTTCCAGCAATGCAGTTAGGAATAGTTTTGCTCTTATCTCCCTGACCTGAAACACACTCTAATAATTGACATGCCACCATTAGGGACAGGAAACACATATCCACACTGTAGCTTGGATTACAACAGATCATAGGATCAATGGTTTAGCAATCAAACACATTTAAGACTTTAGAGACCATAGAGTTCAACCTTTTTCACTTTACAATTGAGGAAACTGATTCTCACAGAGATTGAATGACTGGCTTAGGGATGCAGGATTTTAATTTGAATTTAGTGTCTCATTTCAACATTCTAAGCGCTACATCAGGGTTTTCCAAAACGCCACCCACAGGCCACATGAGGCCCACAGTGCAATTTATGGGGCCTGCCTACAGGCAGAGAAATTTACATAAATGCTTTAGTAAAGAAAGCCAAGCTATTGCATAGCTCTCACTAAAATGGCAAATCAAAATATATTGTCTATTGTTTTGATAAAAACCTAAGGTTAGACAGCCCTGATCTACATTATGTTCCCATGTCAAATGGAAAGAACCCAGAATTATGAGTCATATAACAACAAAGCTTACATCACAGCATCATCATCTAGAGCTGGAAGGAACCTCAAGGTCCATTTGTACAATGTTCTTAATTATTAGAGTGCCAGATATGGAGTCAGGAAGACTTATCTTCCGAAGTTTAAATCTGGTCTCAGACACTAGCTGTGTGTCCCTGGACAGCATTTTAACACTGTTTGCCTCAGTTCCTCATTTGTAGAATGAAATGGAAAAATAAATGGCAAGCCATTCCAATATCTTTGCCAAGAAAACCCCTAAATGGGGTCACAAAGGGTCATAAATGACTGAAACTACTGAACAAGAACAAAGGCATAGTACTTCTCTTCTTAGCAACGATAAAGATAAAGGAAAGTGTTTGTGGAATTATTTCTTTTCAAATAGGGGAAAGGAGGTACTGAAGGACACATTCAATACTTGTCCAAAAGGCAGCACGCTCAAGTAATTATAATAAGAGACACAATGGATTAACTTATGTTCTCCCCAAAATCCACTTTTGACCATCTTCACAACTCTATGAGATAGGTGTTATTATCTTTATTTCACAGTTCAAGAATCTGAGGCAAACAGGTCACACAGCTAGTGTCAGGGGCTGGATTTGAACTCAGGTATTCATGATCTTCCATCATTTCAGAGCTCCACCAACACTGTATTAGTAGGCCTATCTTCCTACAATCCCACCAACATTGACTGTTTCCATTTTTTAAAAATAATTTTTGCCAATTTGTTGCATATGAGACTTTTGGTCTGCATTTCTCTTATTAGTGATATGGAACATTTTTTTCATTTGGTTGTTGATAGTTGGCAGTTCTTTTGCAAACTGTAGTTCATATTCTTTGACCATTTACCCATCAGAGAATGACTATCTGCATTTAGTTTAGTGTTTATATATCTTGGATACTAAAATGTTTTCAGAGAAATTTGTTACCAAGGTTTTTTTGCCCATTTTAAAACTTCCTTTCTTATCCTGGATATAGAATTTTTTTTTTGCAGAAACTTTTCAGCCTCAATTAACCACAGCTTTCTGATTTATTTTTGTAAAATAAAAATTTTTGATAGAGGTATCTCTTGTTTGGCTAATAATACCTTTCCTCCAATGGCTGTGAGAGGTATATGGATTGTTTCTTTGCTGATTCTTTTAACAGTATGATCTTTAATATTAAGGCTATGTATCCTTATGGAATGTAAAGTATAGTATAAGATATTGGTATAAGCCAACTCCTTTAAGAGTGCTTTCCACTTTTCTCAGCATTTTTTTAACAACTAGGGAGTTTTACCCTAGGAAGCTTGCTTTCCACTTTGTCAAAAATACTTGGTTACTGAGTTCTATTGTTTCTGAATCTCACTTATGAAATTGGTTCTGTTGATTTATTTATATTATTTTATAAATACCAGATGGTTTTGATGATAGTTGCTTTATAATATATTTAGAGGTCCACAAGGGCTGTTCCACCTATGTCCCTACTTCTTTTAATTATTTCCCTTGATATTATAGATCTTTTTTTCCAAATGAATTTTGTTATCATTTTATTCAGCCCTACAAAATTCCCTCTTCCTAATTTGATTATAGCATAAAAAATATAACTCATTTTTGTATTAATATCAATTTTATTACATTGACACAACCCAACCATAAGCACCAAATATTTCTCCAGCTATTTGAGTTGTCCTTCATTTCTTTAAAGATTGCTTTGTAATTCAATCTAATATTTTTATTATTTTGGACATTGATCTCAAGACATTACAGTCATATTTTACTTATGGAATGGAATTTCCCATTCTAGTTTTCCTTCTTTTATTTTGTTATTATTATATAGAATTGCTATTGATTTTTGAGGATTAATTTTGTAACCTACACCTTTGCTCATGCTCAATTGATATCTTTGCTGATTCCCTGGGATTTTCCAGCAAACAATATATCATCAGCAAAAAGGGGCAGTTTCAGCTCTACTTTATCTAGAGAACTGAGTAAAATTTACAAAAATACAAGTCATTCCCTGATGACAAATGGTCAAAGGATATGAACAGGCAGTTTTCAGAGAAAGAAATTAAAACTATCTATAGTCATATGAAAAATATTTTAATTCACTATTGATTAGAGGGATGTAAATCAAAACAACTCTGAGGTACCCCATCACACCTACCAGATTGACTAACATGACAAAACAAGAAAGTGATAAATGCTGGAGAAGATGTGGGAAAGTTGGAACTCTAATTCATTGTTGATGGAGCTGTGAGCTGATCCAACCATTCTGGAAAGCAATTTGGAACTATGACCAAAGGGAAATAAAAATGTGCATACCCTTTTTGGCAGATAGACTCTGAAATATTTTATAATGTGTACAGTAACTTTAAATGGAAATAATCTTTCTATCTGTTGCTGTTGGGTTTTGTTAGTGATATATATATATATATATAGACAGGCAGATGATTTATGTGGGTTTATTGAATATTTTGCAACTTTTCTAAAGTTGTTTATTAATCCAAGGAGTTTTTTTACTTAATTCTCTAGTATATTCTATGTATATCATCATATCATCTGCAAAGAATGATAACAGTTTTTTTTTCTTTGCCTATTCTAATTCCTTCAATTTCTTTTTCTTCTCTTATTGCTAAAGCTAACATTTCTAGTACCATACTGAATAACAGTGGTGATAATTGACATCCTTTTTTCACCACTAATCTTACTGGAAATGCATCTAACTTATCTTCATTACATATAATGCTTGTTGATGGTTTCAGGTAGATGCTACTTATCATTTTAAGAAATGCTCCATTTATTCATATACTCTCCATTATTTTCAATAGGAATGGGTGTTGTATTTTGTCAAAAGCCTTTTCTGCATCTACAGAGATAATCATATGGTTACTGTTAGTTTTGTTGTTGATATGATCAATTATGCTGATAGTTTTCCTAATATTGAACCAACCTTGAATTGCTGGTAAAAATCCTACCTCATTAAAGTGTGTTATTCTCCTGATAAGTTGCTGTAGTATTTTTCTAATATCTTGTTTAAAATTTTTGCATTTCTATTAATTAGGGAAATTGGTCTATAATTTTCTTTCTCTGTTTTGGCTCTTCCTGGTTTAGGTGTCAGTACCATATTCATATGATAAAAAGAATTTGGTAGTTTTCATTCTTCACCAATTTCCCTAAATAGTCTATATAGTATTGAAATTAATTTTTGTTTAAATGTTTGATATATTTCTCTTGTAAATCCATCTGGCCCCAGAGATTATTTCCAAGGGAATTCATTGATGCCTTGTTCAATTTCTTTTTTGAGATAGGGTTATTTAAGTATTTGCTTCCTCTCCTGTTAATCTGGGCAATATATATATATATATATATATATATATAGATAGATAGATAGATAGATAGATAGATAGTAAATATTCATCCATTTCCCTAGGATTGTAAAATTTATTTGCAAAACTCACCTTAATTAATTGAGCAAAACAATTCCAAATTATTATTATAATTTGCTCTTCATTGGCGGTGAATTCACCATTTCATTTTTGATATTTGTAATTTGGTTTTCTTCTTTTTAAAATCAAATTAGCTAAATATTTATCAATTTTATTGTTTGTTTTTCACAGAACCAGCTATTAGTTTTACTTATTAGTTCAATACTTTTCTCAATTTCAGTTTTATGAAACTCTCCTTTCGTTTTCAGTATTTCTAATTTGGCGTTTAATTGGGGATTTTCAATTTGTTCCTTTTCTAGCCTTTTTTTACTTGCGTGCTCAATTCATTGATGTCTTCTTTCTCCATTTTATTCATATAAGCATTCAGAAATGCAAAACTTTCCCTAAGAACTGCTTTTGCTGCATCCCATAAGTTTTAGTGTGTTGTCTCATTGTTGTCATTATCTTGAGTGAAGTTACCGATTGTTTCTATGATTTGTTGTTTTATCCACTCATTCTTTTGGATTAGATTATTGAGTTTCCAATTAATTTTTAATCTATCTTTCTGTGGCCTTTTGTTACATAAAACTTTTATTGCATCATGATCTGAAAAGGATTCATTGACTATTTCTGCCTTTCTGTACTGTATTGTGAGGTTTTTATGCCCTAGTACAAAGTCATTTTTTGGGTATGTGCCATGTACTGCTGAGAAAAAGGTATATTCCTTTCTATTCCCAGTCAATTTTCTCCAGAGGTCTATCATATCTACCTTCTCCAAAATTCTATTCATTTCATTAATTTCTTTCTTGTTCATTTTGAGGTTAGATTTAACAAGTTGAAAGAGAGAGAGTTTGAGGTCCCACATTAGTATAGTTTTGATTTCTATTTCTTTCTGCAACTCCCTTAACTTTTCCTCTAAGAATTTGAATGCTATACCACTTGTGCATATACGTTTAGTAATGTTATTACTGCATTGTCTACAATGCCGTTTAGCAGGATGCAGTTTCCTTCCTTATCTCTTTTAATTAGATCTATCTTTTCTTTTGCTTTGTCTGAGATTAGGATTGCTACACCTGCTTTTTTTTTTTTTTTTTTACTTCAGGTGACGCATAGTATATTCTACTCCAGCCTTTACCTTTACCTTATGTGTTCCCCCCTGTTAAATGTGTTTCTTATAAAAAGCATATTGTAGGATTATGGTTTTTAATCTGTTCTACCATCCACCTCCATTTTATGGGAGAGTTCATTACATTCACAGTTATGATTACCATCTGTGTCTTTCTCTGCATCCTATCCCTTCCCATTTATGCTTTTATTTGGTCCTTCTCCCTTCCTGTCATCAAAATAATTTTATTTTTGACCACCACCTCCCTCAATCTTACCTCCCTTCTATCAGCCCTCCTCCCTGTCCTTTCCCTTTTCCTTTACTACTTCCTCCCCTTCTAACCCCCTCTCCTTTTCTTTTTCCTTTCGTTGCCTACTGTCTATGTGGCAAGTTAGATTTCTATACTTCACCAAAGATGGTATTCTCTCTTTGAACCAAATGCAATGAGAGTAAAGCTCAAACAATGGCCTTCTTCCTACCTTGCTTCCCTCTACTATAATATGTTTTTGTGCCTCTTCCTGTGATGTAATTTACCCTTTTCTGCCTCTTCCTTTCCTCTTCTCTAATTAGAATCCCTGTGCACCCCTTAATTGGGTTTTTTATGATCCCATCAGTTAATTTATACCCACACTCTTTGTCTATGTATGTACCTTTTACATGTCATGATAAATGTACCATTTCCAAGATTAACAAGTATCATCCTCCCACACAGGGTGTAAACAATTTGCCCTTGTTGAATAACAAGTTGTTTCCCTATTTTTTTCTGTTTACCTTTTTATGCCTCTTTTAGTCTTGTATTTGATGATCAAATTTTCCATTGAGCTCTGGCCTTTTCATTGGGAAGGTCTGCAATTCCCTTATTTCATTGAATGTCCATCAACTAGCCTGAAATATTATGCTCAGTTTTGCTGGGTAGTTTATCCTCAGTTGTAGTCCAAGCTCTTTTGCCTTATGGAATATCATATCCCACTCCCTCTGCTCTTTTAATGTAGAAGCTGCAAAGCCCTGTGTGACTCTGACTGTAGTTCCACAATATTTGAATTGTTTCTTTCAGGCTGCTTGGAGTATTTTCTCCTTGACCTGATAATTCTGGAATCTGGCTATAATATTCCTTGGAGTTTTCAATTTGGGATCTCTTCCAGGAGATAATTGGTGGATTCTTTCTCAGTTTTTAATGTTTATTTAATTTAATTAATATTTTTAGTTTGTAGCATTGATTTTCACAAGAGTTTGAATTACAAATTTTCTCCCCATTTCTACCCTCCCACCCACTCCAAGATGGCATATATTCTGATTTCCCCATTCCTCAGTCAGCCCTCCCTTCTGTCACCCCACTCCCCCCCAATCCCCTTTTCTTTTACTTTCTTGTAGGGCAAGATAAATTTCTATGCCCCATTGCCTGTATATCTTATTTCCTAGTTGCGTACAAAAACTTTTTTATAAACATCTGTTTTTAAAACTTTGAGTTCCGAAGTCTCCCTCCTCTTCCCTCCCCACCCACCCTCCCTAAGAAGACAAGCAATTCAACATAGGACACGTGTATCATTAAGTAAAACCCTTCCTCAATACTCATGTTGTGAAAGATTAACTATATTTTTTCCTTCCTATCCTATCTACTTTTACTCAATTTTCTCCCTTGACCCTGTCCCTTTTCAAAAGTGTTTGCTTCTGATTACTTCCTCCCCTAATTTCTTGAAAGATGATATTTAGGGTCTTTTTTGATCATGACTTTCAGGTAGTCCAATAATTTTTAAATTATCTCTCCTGGATCTACTTTCCAGGTCAGTGGTTTTTCCAATGAGATATCTGACATTGTCTTCCATTTTTTTCATTCCTTTGGTCCTCTTTTATAATATCTTGATTTCTCATCAAGTCACTAGCTTCCACTTGCTCCAACCTCATTTTTAAGGTGGTATTTTCTTCAGTGGTCCTTTAGACCTCCTTTTCCATTTGGCTAATTCTGCCCTTCAAGGCATTCTTCTCCTCATTGGATTTTTGGAGCTCTTTTGCCATTTTGTGTTGGTCTATTTTTTAAGGTGTTATTTTCTTCAGTATTTTTTTGGTCTCCTTTAGCCAGCCCATGACTTGTTTTTCATGGTTTTCTTGCATCATTCTCATTTCTCTTCCCAATTTTTCCTCTACTTCTCTAACTTGCTTTTCCAGATCCTCTTTGAGCTCTTCCATGGCCTGAGATCAGTTCCTGTTTTTCTTGGAGGCTTTTGATGTAGGCTCTTTGACTTTCTTGACTTCTTCTGGCTGTATGTTTTGGTCTTCTTTGTCACCAAAGAAAGATTACAAAGTCTGAGTCTGAATCTGAGTCTGTTTTCGCTGCCTGGCCATGTTCCCAGCCAACTTACTTGACCCTTGAGTTTTTCATCAGGGTATGACTGCTTGTAGAGTATAGAGTACTTTGTCCCAAGCTTGAGGGGCTCTGCTATTGTTTTCAGAGTTATTTCTACACAGCAAGCTCTGACACACCAGTGCTACTCCTCCCCCAAGAACCGCCAACCCAGACGAGACTCAAGTCTAAGCTGGCTCTGCACTCCTGTTCAGATCCACCACTTAATTCCTTACACCAGGTGGGCCTGGGCCCAGAAGCAACAGCAGCTTTAGCTCTTTAAGCAGCCTCAGTGCTGCATCACCTTCACTGCCCTGGGGGCAGTGGCCAAACTGCAAACTCCTTTCACTCTGTCCCAGCAGCTTTTCCCACTAACCTTCTCTGCTGTCTTCGGTGTTTGTGGGTTAAGAAGTCTGGTAGCTGCCACAGTTACTGATTGTGGGCACTAGGGCCTGTTCTGCCCAGCTCCTGGTCTGATTGGTCCAGGCTCAGCTCACACTGGGCTCTGCTCTGCTCCCAGTTCCATGAGATAGACATTACCCAGTGACCATCCCGGCTGTCCTGGGCTGGAGCCCTGCTTCCCTCTGCTATTTCATGGCTTCTGAAGTTCTAGAATTTGTTCAGAGCCATTTTTACAGGATTTTGGAGGGACCTGGGGTGGAGCTCATGTAAGTCCCTGCTTTCCAGTTGCCATCTTTGCTCTGCCCTGGTGGATTCTTTTGATGATTATTTTTTTCTCTGGTTCTAGGACCTCAAGAAACTTTTTCTTGATGATTTCTTGGAAGACATTGTCCAGGCTCCTTTTTTCCATCATGGCTTTCTGGTAGACCAATAATTCTAGATATTCTTTCCTGGGTCTATTTTCCAGGTCAGTAGTTTTTTTTGTTTGTTTGGTTGGTTTTTTTTCCAATGAGATATTTTATATTTTCTTCTATTTTTTCATACTTTAGATTTTGTTTGACTGGTTCTTGATGCCTCATGTAATCATTACCTTTTACTTGCCCAATTCAAGTTTTTAACTAATTGTTTCTTCATTTAGCTTCTGTGCCTTCTTTTCCATTTGGCCAATTTTACTTTTCACCAATTTTACTTTTTAAAGATTTGTTCTCACCAGTGAATTTTTTTCTTTTATTTTGTCCATTGTATTTTGAAAAGAATTGGTCAATTTTCCTTTTACCTCTCTAATTTGGCTTTTAAAAACCCCCTTTGGCTCTTCCAAGAATGCTTGAGACCAGTTCATATCACCTTTTGAGTGTTTCAGATGTGGGTATAGTGTCAATTCTGTCTTCTTCTTTATTTGTATTTTGATCTTCCTTTTCCTCAATCATTTTCTATGGTCCTTGATTTTCTAATTTGCTTCATCATTGTTATTGCCTTTTTCCTGGCTTTTAAAGTGGATCTATGCTTCTGGGGCACAGAAGGCTCTGTCCCAAGCTTCTTCTGCTGGGAGCTAGAGACCTGGTTATAGTCTTTATGTGCTGCAACCTCTGGGTCTGTCAGCTGGAACTCCTCCAGTGCTGCATTTATCCCCTTCAGCCACAGGAAGAGGGACTCTTCCCATCAATATCCCTAGCTTCCCAAGCTAAAGGACTGCTGTACCTCTACTTCTGACTCCACTATTCCAGGATTTTCCTGGGGCAATATTCTCAGGGTTATTCAAGGTCAACAGGGGGGCAGGGATGAGAGCACTTATGGTTTACTCTGACATCTTGGGTCCCAGAAGTTCAAGTAGGTGACTTTCAAACAATTAGTTTGTGTGCAGATAGCCCCATGAGTAGCTGCTACTCTTACTGCAGGCCCTACACTTCTCTTTCAACAAGATATGAAAGACTCCCATCCTGCACTGAGAGTTTTCAGGATTGCCACTCCCACAGATAATTCAGTCCACCAGGGCCCACTCCCACTCTGCTGTGGTCAGGTGTAGACCCACACAATCAGCATGCTCTGCACTCTCCTAGCCTCTTGCAACAGATCCTTCCTGCTGACCTTCAGGACTCCCCTGGACTGGAAATCTACCACACTCTGTCTCCTAGTGGATTCTGCCACTCTCACATTTGTTCAGATTCACTTTTTTAGAGGTATCTGAAAGAATTTGTTAGAGTCCTTAGGAACATCCCTGCTTTCACTACATCATCTTGGCTTTGCCCTCCTGTTTTTTCTATTTTATTAATCTGTAACTGAAAGGATATGTTTTCTGCCTGTGGACTACTAGACTGAACTCTAGAAAATTTGGTCTCTTGTTTCATGATGAACATTTTCTTTTTAAAAATTATTTATTATCTCTGTGATTTGTTCTTTGACTCAGTCATCATTTAAGATAGCATTAAGTCTCCATTTGGTTTTATATCTTTTGTTTGCGGCCCCTCAACCAATTTCTATTTTCATTTCATTATGGATTATATGGATTTATTGATTATTTTTGTCTTTTTGCTTTACTTTGCCCTATCTCTGTCCCCTATTACATATTAGTTTTGGTAAAATTTCTATATGATAAAAAGAAATATGCATCTTCTTTTGTTTTCCCATTTGGGAGATGCCATAAGTCTTTTATTTTAGAGCCAGTAGTCTGTGGCACTTGTTGAGAACAGGCAGATATTTGCCAACTATACTGGCAGAGCAAAGACATAAACACCAAGAATATGAAGTGATAGTTGGTCTGTCTGAGATCAGCCAATGTCCTTAGAAGGTGAAGAGAGGCTTGACTGTGACTATGTGTTATAAACTAGTTGTGTGAGTATCTATGAAAAAAAAAACATTTCTTTTCAGTTACACTGGTTTTAGAGTCATGAGTCAAGAAATGGAATAAATGCAGAAGAGATTTTTTTAAAGGCAACCTTGGCCACTGTATTTTACTCATTGCTCTGCTCTAGTTGTTTATTGGTGCTATAGTATACATATCACCTTATTTAGATCGATAAGTCTTGCAGGTTATTGTAGACAACAATTGATTGATGTTTCCTTTCCTTGGCATGCCCTGCTGATACATTTCTGATTACTGAATTCCTCTTTTTGCTTTGCTAACTTTTCAAATTTTGCTACAGTGATTCACCTCCTCTTTCACCCTGGAACTTCACTCAATATCTAGGTTGATTTTTACCTTGGCATACCCACTGGTCTATGTGACCTTCTTACTCTGGTTACTCTGGAACATCTTTCTTTCATGCCAGATCTCTTTTAATTTTGAGAGAATTCCTGCTGGGGTTTCCATTTGGGGGAAGATCAGTCTAGGTTGGTCAGCTTTTTTCACCTTCTTTGCTTTGTTTCTGACTTTTGCAAACTATGTGACAATTTTTCAGCTAGTATCTCACCTTGAATCAGCCATTGTCCCCTGAACCTTGGTCTTCTCACCTTGTAACATCCTTTTGCCATGCTGGTCTCCTTCTTCAACTGGTGATTTTCTCCCAAAACCTCTGTTTTTAGTAAAGACCCAAGCTAACCATGATTCATTTCCCCCTGTCCTGTGCTTTGTCACATACTTTACCACCATGCTCCAATTGAGTTTTTTTTCACTCATCTCTTCCCTCTCTTTTGTTTATTTTCTTCCCCAATATAATGTAAGCACATTGAGAGTAGGAACTGTCTTACTTTTTTGATCATAATTTGTCCTCAGTGCAAATCACAATGGCTTGTTCATAGTAAGGTTGCAAAAAATATTTGTTGCTTGTCTGTCATGCAAAACTCAGGTCAAAAGCCAGTCTTTCATGAAGATTTCCCTGATTCATTATGTTAGTTGTTCATCTCTCTCTCATCCAATCTGCTAAGTTTATATTTCATATATTTGCATATTTTATTAAAACATTGATTATATTTATCTGTGCATACATTTAAAGTTGCGGTTCCATCTCTACTACAATTGGTTGGTCAATTAAAAGAGTAAACTAGATTTCAAGGAAATTTCCTATAACCTCAAAATAATGTTTGCACAAATCCTTAATAAGTTGGAAAGTATTATAGAACTGTCAACTTTTAGATGAATGGAAGAAGACACAGAAGGAATGTCTTTTGATTGATTGATAAGATCAAGTCACAGTCTTTGGCCATATATAAAAGGAGCTGTTAGTTCAGTGGTGAATTCAGTTTAATAGAGAGCCAACTGAGTGGGGAAAGACTCTGATTTCAAGAACTAAAGCATTCAGCCAATAGAGGAAAAAATCAGTCTTAGAATGGGAAGAAATTTTATCTTTCTCTATTCCCCAAAATTCTTCCTTTCCCCCTTACCCATTGGCCATATTATTGGACAGACTGGTACATTAGGAGACAAAGCATGCAAGGACTATGAAACTTTGCATTCCCTTTGATCTAGTGATAATACTAGTAGATCTATGCCCCAAAGAGATCAAAGGGAAGAAGAATCTATATGTATTTATTTATACCTGCATACACACACACACACACACACACATATGTATGTATATGTGTGTGTGTGTGTGTGTATATATATATATATATCATCTGTCTCTGTGATAGCAGAGAATTGGAAACTGGAGGGATGCCCATCAACTAAGGAATGGCTGACCCAGTTATGGTACATGATTGTAATACAATCATATTGTGCTGTAAGAAATGACAAAGAGAATATTTTCATAAAAACATGGGAAGATTTGTTTGAGCTGATGCAAAGTGACTTAACTACAAGAAGAGGAACATCATACATACTAAGTGCAATATTCCAAAAATAATCAGTTGTGAAAGAATTAGCTGCTCTGATCATTACAATGATTCATGAAAATTCCAAAGAACTCATGACAAAAAAAATACTGTCTGCCTGTAGAGAGAGAATTGACAAAATCTGATGGCAGATGGCAGCATATTTTTTCACATTTTCAAATTTTATTTACTGTTTTTTAACACAAAGTGAAAATTTGTTTCATGTGACTTTCTATGTATAATGAGTATAATATTTCTTGTCTTCTGGATGGGTAAGGAAGAAGTTGGAGAGAGGGGGAAAATTTGGAACTGAAAATAAAAATTATAAAAAAAGGAGACAAGATATCCAATAGAAAATTCAGTAAGGGAAAAGAGCTCTTTACTGACAAAATGAGAGATACGGACCAAGAGCAAACATGGATAAAGTCACAGATACAGGAAAGTCACTTCAAGAAATGTTATTACTTGAGTTCGAGAAGATTATATGGTATAGGCATAGCAAAGGGACTGGCCCTTAGATCCCAGTGGAGATCTCCAGTTTGGTGTACATCATGAAGACTTTATAAAAGGAAAAAAATGATGTCTGGTAATCAGTTTTAAAATACCTCTTTACCACATGCATTCATTACATATGTGCCTCACTTCATTTTTACTTTTAAATTTGAGTCTATTCTCTACACTTCTAAAGGATCTTATATCTTCTATGGATAAGAGTATGTCTCTAATTTTGAGGGAAAGTTTTTAGTATTTCTTATTCTTGCTCTATTTTTTTGGTTGTTTTTTTCATTTTTGTAAATAACTTGGCTAAAAAAAAACTAAAGTAGGTTTTTGGATGATAATCAGTGGAATACACAACAATGGGGGCTAATGAGATAGTACTATAAACCTAGACACTCAGGATTGCCCCAATAAAAATGGTAGACAATAAATCTTCTGGGTACCCCCTACAGGTGATGGTAAGTATGATTTGAGATAGTGCTTGCAGAGCAGATCATGTCTTACCTATATTTAATCTCTCCCACCAAGAATTCAAACTCCATTATAAAGAAAAATTATATATCTAGGTTTATATAACAGAGATTACAAATTTATTTCCCAAGAACTCTGAACATGATGCTTCAGGGAATGAAAAGATGCCCAGGAAGGAACATAGAGAATGTACCTCCTTCCTCTCTAAGTTTTTTTTGAATATGCTACCTTCAAAAATTGAGCAACCCTAGACATCTCTCCAAAGAAACTGTGAAATATCTGGGGAGAAGTAGAATGCCCACAATTCACCGATGGGAGTCATGAGGCCTAATAATTATTAGACAAGAGAGGATAGAAAATTAAATGTTACAATGAGTCCATATGAGGTTTGGAAGAGAATTTTGATTGTGAAGTGGGAATGGAGATGACTCATCTACCTTGTGAGAAAAGTCAATCACAGCAGGGCTTGTGCTATGAGATCTAAAGACCTTACAGAAAAGTTTTTAAAGATGGAAATGCTTTGATTTGGTAGTGTTCGAAGTATAAACATCATTGACCAAGACTGACATGTAAGAATATTCACTCCTTATTGAAAATATAAGAATGGTGCCCCGGGGAAAGAGAGTAGTTGCCATCTACTAGAGTCTGAAGGGAACTTAAAGAGAAAGCACATAAAGAAAAACTGGGAAATAATTAAGAACCTAAAACATTCAAAGCTGTGATATACCCAAACCGTGCATTCTTTATACATGATAATCATTTAACACAATGAATGTGTTGTTGAAATGACAGAAGAACTGCAGACTTCCCTCAGACTCAACTTTTAAAAGTGCCAGATCTTTTGCAGAAATGTCTTGCTGCTTTTAAAGCCATTGGAAGCCTGAGCTTGCCAAAGTTGATGATGGCAGGTTCCAAGCAAAACCAAAGTGAAACTGCCATACATAGTTAAGTCCTAGGGACTTCTTATCTGGACCATTCTAATGGCTCCCTGACTATGTTGTCTGTCATTGTTCTCCTTCCAGTATATTCTTTTTAATTTTTTTATTAATTAATCAATTTGTAGTTTTAGTTTACAACATTCAGTTCCTAAAGTTTTCAAGTTTCAAATTTTCTCCCCCTCCCTCTCCTCCTTCCTCCCCACCCAATATGGCATGCAATGTGATATAGATTATACATATAATTTCACACTAAACATATTTTAACAACAGTCAAGTTGTAAAGAAAATATAACCAATGGAATGAATGGATGAAGAAACAAAAAAACAAAAAAGAGATCAAATACTTTGTTTCAATCTGCATTCAGAATCCACAATTGTTTCTCTAGATATGAATCGCTTTTTCCATCATGAATCTTTTGGAGTTGTCTTACAAACCTGAATTACTGAGAAGAGCCAAGTCCATCAGAGGTAATCATCAGAGATATTGTGTGTCCCTAAATGTGTACAATGTTTTTCCTAGTTCTGCTTACCTCACTCAGCATCAGATCATATACAACTTTCCAGGTTATTATGAAGTCTGTCTATTCCTCACTTCTTATATTACAATAGTAATCCATTACATTCATATAGAAAAATTGCTTAGCCATTCTCCAATTGATGGGCATCCACTTGATTTGCAGTTCTTTGCCAACACAAAAAGATCTGCTATAAATGTTTTTGGACAAATGGGATTTTTTCCCACTTGCATGATTTCTTTGGGATGCAGCCGTAGAAGTGTCATTGCTGGGTCAAAGGTTATGGACATTTTTATAGCCCTTTGGGCAAAGTTCCAAATTGCTCTCTAGAAAGGTTGAATCAGTTCACAACTATCCAACAATGCATCAGTGTTCCAATTTTTCTCACACCCCCTTCAGCATTTATGATTATCATTTTTGTCACATTACCTAATCAGACAGGTGAAATGTGGTACCTAAAAGTTGTGATTTAGAGCATTTTTTTTCATATGACTACCTTCCTACTAAAAACACTGGAGAGCATAGGAATAAAAGGAGCCTTCCTTAAAATGATAAATAGCATCTACCTAAAACAATCAGCAACCATTATATGTAATGGGGATAAGCTAGATGCATTTCAAATAAGATCAAGGGTGAAACAAGGATGTACATTATAACCACTGTTATTCAATATGGTACTAGAAATGTTAGCATTACCAATAAGAAGTAGAAGACAGTGATTTTATGAGAAATCAAAGTATTATAAAACAGAACCAAAGGAATGAAAAAAATGGAAGACAATGTGAAATATCTCATTGTAAAAACCACTGACCAGGAGAGATAATTTAAAAATTATTGGACTACCTGAAAACCATGATCAATAAAAGAGCCTAGATATCATCTTTCAAGAAATTATCAAGGAGAACTGGCCTGATATTCTAGAGCCATATGGTAAAATAGAAATTAAAAGAATCCACTGATTGCCTCCTGAAAAAGATACCAAAAAGAAAACTCCTAGGAATATTGTGGCCAAATTCCAGACCTCCCAGGTCAAGGAGAAAATACTGCAAGCAGCCAGAAAGAAACAATTGGAGTACTGTGGAAACACAATCCAGATAATACAAGATTTAGCAGCTTCTACATTAAGGGATTGAAAGGCTTGGAATATGATATTCCAGAGGTCAATGAAGCTAAGATTAAAACCAAGAATCACCTACCCAGTAAAACTGAGTACCATGCTTCAAGGCAAAATATAGAAAGAGGGCACAGGTGAGTTGAATATTATGAAGGGATGATATCTAAAAAAATTAAATCAAATTAAGGGATGAGAGAGGAATATATTGAGAGAGGGAGAAAGGGAGAGATAGAATGGGGTAAAGTGGCAAGAAAAAGCAGGTCTGTAGGAAGGGAAGAGGGGGCAGGTGAGGGGGAATGAGTGAGTCTTGCTTTCATTGGATTTGACCTGAGGAGAGAATACCATACACACTCAATTGGGTATCTTACCCCCCAGGAAAGAAGGAGGAAGGGGATAAAAAAGGGGCATTATAGAAAGGAGGGCATATAGGGGAAGGAGGTAATAAACAGCAAACACTTTCAAAAAGGGACAGGGTCAAAGGAGAAAATCGAATAAAGGGGGACAGAATAGGAGGGAGCAAAATATAGTTAGTCTTTGACAACATGAGTATTGTGGAAGGGTTTTGCATAATGATACACATGTGTCATATGTTGAATTGCTTGCTTTCTTAGGGAGGATGGGTGGGCAGGGAAGAGGGAGGAGAATTTGGAACTCAAAGTTTGAAAAGTAGATGCTCAAAAAAAGGTATTTTTTCAGGCAACTGATAAATAAGATATACAGGCAATGGGGCATAGAAATCTATCTTGCCCTACAAGAAAGTAACAGAAAAGTGGATGTGGGGGAAGTGGGGTGACAGAAGGGAGGGCTGACGGGGGAATGGGGCAATCAGAATATATGCCATCTTGGAGTGGGGCAAAGGGTAGAAATGGTGAGAAAATTTGTAGTTCAGAATCTTGTGGGAATCAATGCGGAAAACTAAAAATATTAAAGAAATAATTAAAAAAAAGAAATTGAGGTTTATAGCAAAATTTCAATAACTTTCTTGTTCACAGATCATATGATGCCATTGTATCATTCAAAACTTTGTCATTCCACATTGTTTATGAAGAATGCTTAGGCTGTTTTTCAAGACACTATACCAAAGTAAGCATCAAACTATTTTCTAATCTTCTACAGTATAGTCCCCTTTTTCTTGATGCATTAATGTCCACTGAACATGTTCTATACTCGCCCAGCTTCATGACTTTTTATATTATTTGCATTGCTTGGAATTTGTTTCTTCCTCACCTCTGTCTCTTAATATATCTAAGTTACTTTAAAGTTCAGGTCAGTTGCTAAACGCTTCATGAGACCTTTTCAGAAGCCCATCTCCAGAAGTTTCCAGTGCTACTGCTTTCTGTTCCTTTGAATTTCCACTGTGTATATTTTTCTTTGATTATGTATGTACATGGGGCAGCTAGGTGGAATAATGGATCAAGGGTCAAGCCTGGAGTGAGGAGGATTCATCTTCCTGAGGCTTGTTAGTCGCCTGACCCTGGGCAAGTCACTTTATCCTATTTTCCTCAGTTTCCTTATCTGTAAAATGAGGTGGAGAAGCAAATGACAAACCACTCCAATAACTTTGCAAAGAAAACCCCAAATTGGGGCAGAAAGAGTTGGGTATGACTGAAAATGACTGAATCACAATGGATATCTGCACATAGGGTTTTCCCTCATAGAATATATACTTCTTGAGAGCAGACACTATATATATATATATATATATATATATATATATACACTGTCTGTATGTGTGTATGTATGTATATATTCCCTTCAGCTACCCTAAAACTGAGGTCTCACGAATTATACACATCATCTTTCAATGTAGGAATGTAAACAAAACAGTTCAACTTTAGTAAGTCCCTTATAATTTCTCTTTCTTGTTTACTTTTTCATGCTTCTCTTGATTCTTGTGTTTGAAAGTCAAATTTTCTACTCAGCTCTGATCTTTTCACTGAGAAAGCTTGAAAGTCCTCTATTTTATGAAAATCCCTATTTTGCCTTGGATCATGATACTCAGTTTTGCTGAGTAGGTGATTCTTGGTTTTCATCCTAGCTCCATTGACCTCCGGAGTATCATATTCCAAGCCCTTCAATCGCTTAATGTAGAAGCTGCTAGATCTTGTGTTATTCCGATTATGTTTTCACAATACTCAAATTATTTCTTTCTGGCTGCCTGCAGTATTTTCTCCTTGATCTGGGAGCTCCAGAATTTGGCAACGATATTCCTAGGACTTTTCTTTTTGGGATCTTTTTCAGGAGGTGATCGGTGGATTCTTTCAATTTCTATTTTACCCTCTGGCTCTAGAATATCAGAGCAGTTCTCCTTTATAATTTCTTGAAACATGATATCTAGGGTCTTTTTTGATCATGGCTTTCAGGTAGTCCAATAATTTTTAAATTTTTAAATTATCTCTCCTGGATCTATTTTCCAGGTGAGTGGTTTTCCCAATGAGATATTTCACATTGTCTTTCATTTTTTCATTCCTTTGGTTCTGTTTTATAATATCTTGATTTCTCTTCAAGTCACCATCTTCCATTTGCTCCAATCTAATTTTTAAGGTAGCATTTTCTTCAGTGGTGGTCTTTTGGACCTCCTTTTCCATTTGGACAATTCTGCCTTTCAAGGAATTCTTCTCCTCATTGGGTTTTTGGAGCTCTTTTGTCACTTGAGTTAGTCTGTTTTTAAGGTGTTGTTTTCTTCAATATTTTTTGGATCTCCTTTAGCCAGGCATTGACTTGTTTTTCATGATTTTCTCACATCATTCTCATTTCTCTTCCCAATTTTTCCTCCACTTCTCTAGGTTGCTTTTCCAAATCCTTTTTGAGCTCTTCCATGGCCTGAGGCCAGTTTGTGTTTTTCTCAGAGGCTTTTGATATAGGCTCTTTGACTTTGTTGACTTCTTCTGGCTGTATGTTTTGATCTTCTTTGTCACCAAAGAAAGATTCCAAAGTCTGCGTATGAATCTGAGACTGTTTTTCTTGCCTGGCCATGTTCCCAGCCAAATACTTGACCCTTGAGTTTTTCGTCGGGGTATGGTATGACTGCTTGAAGAGTAGAGAGTACTTTGTTCCAAGCTTGAGATGATGTGCTGTGGTTTTCAGAGCTATTTCTATACAGCCATTCCTGCCACACCAGCCCTCCTCCTCCCCCAAGAATATACCAACCAACTCGGACCAGACTCAGATCTCAAGCAGGCTTTGCTCTCCAGCTCTGATCCACCACTTAATTCCTCCCACCAATTGTGCCTTGGACTGGAAGCAACTGCAGCTGTAATTCTGTAGCTGCATCATCTCTGCTGCCCTAGGGGTGGTGGCCACATGGTGAATTCCTTTCTCTCTGTCCTAGCAGCTTTTCCCACTAACCTTCTCTGTTGTCTTTTGTGTTTGTGGGTTGAGAAGTCTGGAAACTGCCACAGCTCACTGATTTAGGGTGCTAGGGCCTGTTCCGCCCAGCTCCTGGTCTGGTTGGTCTGGGCACAGCCCATGCTGGGCTCTGCTCTGATCCCAGCCCCATGTGCAATAGACTTTACCCAGCAACTATCCAGGCTGTTCTGGGCTGGAGACCTGGTTCCCTCTGCTATTTCTTGCATTCTGCAGTTCTAGAATTTGTTCAAAGTCATTTTTTATTGGTGTTTGGTGGGTCCTGGGGGACAGCCCTAGGCACGTCCCTGCTTTCCAACCGCCATCTTGGCACCACCCCCCTCTACATTGATTTTTAATTCAGAAGGTATAACATTGTAGAGTAGCATATGAATTTAAGTAAATATGGTAAAAGAAACATTTCAGGGTATTACTGATACCTGACTTAAATAAGTGAAATGCACTTTGGTCTTTCAGGGCAGAGACTGAGCTTATTGTACCTGTATTGCCTTGCTAATCTTTTATCAGCTACTATGATTTTAATAGCATAAGATGTAACTATGATTTATGGTAAGAATATAGTCCAAAACAAAATCCTGTGTGTAATAGAAACTAAAATGTAATCCCAGGGCAATCCCTATGTTCAGTTAATCTTAGGGATGTGATCATATCATCTTTATATTAAAATATACTGGGTAAAAGTTGAACCTAAGTTAGGATCCCTTAATAAAATGATGTGTTCTGTAAAACATGGACTCAGTAAAAAGGCTGCACCCAAGGACCTAGATGGCTACATGTGGTTTCAAGGCTGCAGGTCCCCCACCCAATAAACCTATAATGTAAAAAGGCTTGCTAATTGTAATGGCATAAAATATACTTAGTGTATTTACTGTAACTTCAAATGTACCTCTGTATTGAGGCATCATGTCCTGCTTGAGCCAAGGGCCTGTTTGAGTAAAAGAGCACTGACCATTTACACCATACCTAGCTTGCTTGCACCAAACATGAATCAAGAGAGCTACAAATAACTGTGAATTCTGTTAGTCTGAGTCTCAGACCATATTGGGTAGACTATAGACCTTATCCTTTGTTTATTTTATTAAATATTGGTTTCTTTGCCCAAAAAAGTTTCCCAGTATCTTTATTAAAATAGCAAAAATCAGTCACTTTTAAGTGACTGATTGACTAACTAATCTACATAAGAACAGCATAATGGCAATGAAAGTGGTCAGCATGGACCCAGTGACTGCATTTGAAAAAAAATGTATATGATATTGTCACAATTTTTATAGTCTAAAAGGAACCATGAGAGATGTTTATTGGCTATAATATATATGTTCCATGTCAGTAACTGAAGATTATCCATGCTATTAGCATCATTTTCTTATATAGTGCCTAAGCCTGAAGGATAATAATGGAAGACTGAATGGCCATATGTTCTTTCTCTTCATATAAAAAAGTAAGTTATTAATAACTTTTATTGAGTGTTGACTTAGTTTTTTTTGTTTTTTATGTGAGAGGCAAAGTATGATGCATTTAAAATGCCAATATGAGTTATTAATAATAAATAACTCTTATTACAATTGTGTATTCAATTTGTAATAGGGTCATTTGTTGTGTCTATACCTACCCTCAATCCCTCAATGACCTTCTTATTTTATAACATACATCATATGAATAGCATTGGATTTGTAGCTGCAAGGGAAATTCCAGAGAGATGCTAGAGACTCAATTCCTAGCATAGCACAGGGCCTGTCACACAGTAGAAGTTTAATATATAATTATTGACTTAACTTGAGATCATTTAGAATATCCCCTTCATTTGACATATGAAAAGATTAAAGTCTAGAGGGATTGTCTTGGACAACATTACATAGGTAGTTAGTGACAGAGCTGGAATCCAAACCCAGTAGTCTTCTGAATCCAAATCCAGTGTTCATTTCCACCTGCTTGATTCCTACTGTAACCCATGTAAGCACTGAAGAATTTTATCATGATTTCCATCCCCACAGCTGAGTCCAAAAATGCCAGGGAAATGGGGATGGGATTGAAGGGAGAGGGAGGAAACCTGAGCAAGGCTGTATACTTTATCCATTAGCCTTAGGGTATTCCCTATTCATTGCTCCATTTTCTGCAAAGACTCTGAGGTCATGGGTCAAGTGCATAGAGTTTTGGGCCTGAAAATAGAAATACATATTCGAATATGGCCTCATATACTTACAGACTGTGTAAATAAGTATTTGTTCCTTATCACAAAGGTGATAAGGAAAAAATGTGATAATATTTGTGAAAAGCATGTAACATAGTTTCTGGCACATTATAGGCACTATATAAATGCATGTTCCCTTTCCCTCCTTTCTCTCCCAACCCTCTCATCCCTCCCCCATGAAGCAATACCATTCCGCCAGATCAAAAAATTTTTCCCCTAAGTTTAGGGAGTTTTTATCCTAAAGACTGGGTGTATACCATTATTTCAATACAATGTCCTTCTTAGTAACTTTGATAACTATTTTAATACACTGGGTTTCCATTTTGATCTTGTGCTTTTGACTTTATGCATCAACAAACATTATTCTGAGAAGAGCTCCAGAGACTTCATGATGAGACTGCCAATGGGATACATACATGCCAGACACACACACACACACACACACACACACACACACACACATACACACGTACCAGGAATGTTAGGAAGCCCTGATCTAAAACATAGGTTTGATTGATTTATTGAGATGGTTTTTCTGACCTAGTTAGGGTATCAAGGTTAAAATGAAGTGCCATGGTTTGAGCACATGCTTACACTATTTAAACTGAACCTGTGAGTTAAAGCAGTTCAGCTAAGAACCCAGTATTTCATTATCCAAAATTTCTTCTCTCAGTCACAAGAGGGGATTTCATCTTGTTTTTACTTAACTACCAATTCTATCATAGAACACCTGAGTATATGGTGAATAATTTCATTTGAATTATGAAAGGTTTTGAACCTTAAAGTCAAAGGCAGGACTGGCAGAAAGGAAAAAGAGAGGGGAAATTGAGAAGGAAAAATATGGCAGAACTCATTGATAAATGAACTTGCAGAGAGAATAAAGATTGATTACAGTAAAGAAAGGAATTTATTGGATTTTGGATTTTCATGATTGCCTGAAATGCTAGAGGCAATGCTTCAGTCTTCCTGATGTTCCTCAAGCTGGATTCAGGGCTTCTGAGAATACTAAGCAGTTCAAATTATGAGAGATTCACATTTAGATTCCTCTTCTTCCTTTGTTTCTTTTTACAAAGCAAAATGAGTTTGTGCCTGAACAATAGCTCAACTGTGACAGGCCAGACTTAACTAAAGTGCTGCTTGTTTGTTATTTCTACTAGACTAAGAGGATTTTTTTTTAAGTCAGTTGCAAATAAGATGAAAAGTCCCCCCAAAAAGAAGCATTGTCCAGTTCATTTGTAGTTAGTTAAAGTAACCTTTACAACATTTTGTGTTTCATTATTGGAGATGTCAGAAACCTGTAAATAACACTCATAGCCTGCTTCTTTTTTCTTTTTAAGATTTAATTAAGACACAGTCTTATCTCTTGAAGCACATGTTGCTGGTTTAAATATTTTCACTAATATTTTATCTCTTGGTTGTTTTTAACTTTATGGTATAGGTGAATCGAGCATCATATGACACCAATCCTAAAGCAAACATGATTTTATTTAATTTCAAATAAATTCAATTATACTAACCACACAGAGACCTTCAAAATCCTTGTAGAATACAGATTTGATAGACATTCTAAAAAAATTCTAAAGGCAATTTCAATGATCAAACTGATTGTTTTGAGTCATGATTTTCTTTTCTGAAAAACCAATTAGTAACTACTTCATGTTTTCTTGTCCCAAAGTATTGGTAGCTGAAAACATGTAATCGATAGGAAAGCAACTGTACAGTCTCTCCAAATTATTCAGTCTCTAGCTGATGTGGATTATTTTTCAAGGGAGAAGAAAAAAGACACAAATTATTTTCACATATTCTACTAGTAATTGCTATACTTTATCATCTATTCTTGGACCAATAGAAAAGCAGAAACTGGGACTGATGATATATTCTATAGCCACTCCATGCTCTTTTGGAAAACACTTTTCTTGGGGTTATATTGGGAGACAATTCCTATATCATCTGTGCTGTCCACCTCTCCAACTCAATGACAGTCTTATTGGTGCTACAGTTTTTCATGCAATGTAATATGATTTCATGAGAGAGGGTGTTCCTGTCAGTGAAGCAGATTATAACCCATCCAATTCTTTAGTATGCTATTTTTATCAGAGCTTATGGACACAAGAATCCATTGCTTTAACCAAATAGCAAGACTTCTATCTAAAAATATACTTATCAGCAAGGGCATCAGAGGAAAAAAGAATGAATCTTTTAAGTCTCAATTGCTTTGTAATATAAGTTCTTCTATCAAAATGGTAGTCTTTGACTTTGGAATGGACCTTTTCATTATTTTATTGTTTTATAAAGCTGTCCTCCTTAGAAAAACTGACTAATCTGTTGTTTGGTGTTTTTTTGCTTAGTATAATAGTTATAATCAAACCATTTTAGGTTTATGCTATCTCTATAATATCTCAGTCATGAAATGAATAGCTCCTGGAAAAATTAATACAATAAAAAACTAGTTTTGAAAAAAATCTTAGGTACAATAAGAATTTCCATTTTCACTTTGGAATGTGTTAGTCAATCTATTTATGTGACTCAAAATAATATAATATCAGTTTCTTATGAAGATCCAAATATGAAAAAATTACAATACTATAATAATGTCGCTCCACACATGACAAGAATGAATACAGATAGCAAATGCAGTAAATCTTAGAAAGATTATCACTGACACCATTGCAAAATAATAAATAGGAAATATAAAATCTCTAAGGAACTTCACAAGGAGAAACTAAACAAGATCCATTTCATATTTACTACCAGGCCCTTCCTACAAGGGCATTAAGAACTTTGGATACATAACTAATAAGCCCTTACAAGAAGGAGTGGAAAAACAAATGTATCAGAAGAACAGATAGTACATTCTTGAAAAAGGACACTGCGAGATCAGGCTAAGTGTGAAAAGGTTTGCCTTACAGTACATAGTTTTTATAAGATGAAAAGTGAAAGGGCAAAATAGCAAGGAAGGAAACCTCTGAAATTAACTTCAGTGACAAAGGTAGAGGGAAGTCCATGTATCAGCCTCTGGACTTCTTTCATACTGAAACAATTTCACCTCAACTGAAAAATAACTTAAATCTTTGCACAATTAAGAACATTGAATAACTGCAATAATAAGCATCGGAATACAAATAAATGACAGTGACCCTTTACATGGATTAAATTGTTCAGTTAAATGAGCTGTTAAGAATTCCAATGAAAGATTTGTATGAAAGAAAATATTTACAAGTAAATAAGTCAATCTTCAAAACATGAGAATGTTAGTTTTTACTAATTCTCTAGTTCTGTGTGCAATGTAAGCTCCTTGGGGAAAAAGAGAGTTTGTTTCATTTTTCCTACTTTTTTCTCCAGCACCTATCACTGATCTCAGCACCTGGTTGATGTTTAACAAATGCCTGTTGAATGATTCCGTTGAGTCCAGAGGGGCTCTTAGGCAGTCACCCAAATGTTTAACCTCGTACGAGCCTTCATCACCAACTATTTCTTTCCCTTGTCTTATTCCTACAGTCGTAAATCTTATAAATCATTTGTAAATCTAATCAGTTACATTTTCACTGTATCTCAGGCATATGTGTCCTTCTTTCCATTCCCAGGTGTACCACAGTAATTCAGCCCTAATTCACTTTTCTAGCATTATAGCAGTAACCTTCTAATTGGCCTTTCTAATTCTAATCAATCTCTTTTCCCAAACTATCCTATACAAAATGGACAAAATTATCTTCCTCCAGCATACATCTGATCATATTATGCCCTTTCTCCTCCCTTCCCTCAGCCCAAGATTGGTCATTTACTTGTAAATCATTTAGTCTCATTTTAAAGTTCTTTATGCTTTCATACTTGTAATCATTCCTTATATCATTTTCCCCTATTTTTTTGCTTACTTCTCTCTGAATGAGAACTCACCCTATATCATTTTCCCCATTTTTTTTGCTTGCTTCTCTCTGAATGAGAACTAACCCTAATTCCTCTGAATTTCTCATGTATATATTTTTATCATTTCTTAATTCACATGCTCCAGAATGCTCAGCCATTTCCAAACTAAGTGGAACCTTTGTTCCTAGGTCTTTGCTACCACAAAAAGTGTGATGAATATTTGGGTATATCTAAGATCTTTCTTTTTGTCTTTAATCTTCTCGAGGTGGGTGCACAGCAGAAGAAATTCAGGGTAAAAAAGAGATCAATATTTTACTAACTTTTCTCATGCGATTTCAAATTATTTTCCAGAATTGTTAAGCCAACCCTTGGCTCCACTAACAGTTTAGTAGTGTGTCTGTCTTTCAGAATTCAACATTTCCATTTTTTCATCCTTGCAAATTTGCTAGAAGTTACCTAAAACTTTCAAATTGTTTTAATTTTAACCATTTCTCTTAGTGATTTTCAGCAACATAATTTTGGTGATATTTTGTAATTCATCTTTTTAAAATGTCATATTCTTTGATGACTTATCTATTGGGGATTGACATTTGGTCTCATATATTTGTGTTACTCTGCTACATATCTTATATATATATATATATATATATATATATATATATATATATATATATATATATATACATATACATACACACACACACACACACACACACACACACACATATATATATATATATATATATATATATATATATATACATAAATTTTATGAGACATATTTGATGCAACAATTTTCCCTTTCAATTGGTAGTCCTTTTCTTAGCTGCATTGAATCTGTGTAAAGATTTTTCAATACTCAAAACTGAAATTTATGAACTCCTCCAACTCCCTCTATTTAAAAAAAGAATTCTCCATTTTGCAGTATTTGAGAAAAAATATCTCCATCCATTTTCCCCTATTAGTTTATGATAGGATCTTTCATATGCAGGTCACATATTCCTTTGGTATTTATGTTGACAGAAATTAAAATGCTTTTAACTTTATTTTCTAACAGATTTCTCCATCCCATTTTCCAAGCATTTTTTGTCAAACAGGGAGATGTTCAGCAAGTAATTTACTTTGGGGGTGAGGACACTGTGGGTTCAAAACCAGCCTGCTGCATTTCATTATTTCTAATTCTTAATTATCTAAATTATTTCCTTGATCTACTATTTAACTCTACTACTATGCTATATATTTCATTGATCTACCATACTACTATTTTAATCAGCACCAAACATTCTTAATGATGACTATATTACAACCTTCCTGGACTTATTTCAAAAGACTCCTTGTCATTCTGTGTTCCAGGAAAACAAGCAAACTTACTTTCTCTTACCACAACTCAGCATTGCAAATTCAACTTCCATTCTTTAGCATAGGCACCTGGTCTTCCCATATTTGGAATATGTCCCCTCATCTTTAACCCTCTGTTCCTCATCTTCCTTAATATCCCAACTCAGGTACCACTTCAAACAGAAAGCCTTTCCAGGTACTTCTTCTTATTAATGCTTTCTCCCTTCTCTTCTACCTCTTTTTCATTTATTTCTATTTAAACATTACATTTCTGAGTTAAGAAAACTCCTTGAGAGGCTAAAGCTATCATTTTTGTCTCTAAATTTAAATGTCAGGGGTTGGGGGGATGGGCAAGAGAAAACCTGTTTTCAACTTTTTTTTAACATTTATATTTAAAATTTAGAGTTCCTAACTCTATTCCTCCTCTCTCCCTGGGATGATAAGCAATCAGATATAGATTTTGCATGAGCATTTCTATGACATTTCCATATTACTCATTTTGTATAAGATGCCTCAAATAAAAGGAAAAAAATGAAAGAAATAAAGTGAAAATAGCATATTTCAGTCTGTGTTCAATCAATATCAGTTTGTTTTCTGGAGGCAGATGGTGTGCTTCATCATTAATCCTTTGTGATTATCTTGGATCATTGTTTTGCTGAGAATGGCAAAGTCATTCACAATATTTCATTGGACATATTGCTGTTATTGTGCACAACAGTCTCCTGGTTCTGTACAATTTACTATGCATCAGTTCATGTAAGTCTTTCCAGGCTTTTCTGAAACAATCTTGCTTGTCATTTCTTATAGCACAATAATATCCCATTACAATTATATATCACAGCTTGCTTAACCACTCCCCAACTGATGTACATTCCTTTGATTTCCATTTTCAGCCACCACACACAAACACAAAAAAAAAACCTTCTATAAATATTTTGTACAAATAGGTCCTTTTCTCTTTTTTGGATGTCTTTGGAGAATAGACCTAGCAGTGATATTGTTGTATCAAATGGGTCAGTTGCTCTCAAAGAGGACCAAAATGACAGCAATATATTAAAGTCAAGTTACACAGATCAAACCAATACAAGCTCAGAATGCTCTACCACAGGTTGGGCATGTGAACATTAGGGGTACATACTTTAAATGTGTGCATCTCATGTTTCTTTTGAGCTACTTCAATTCTACTTTGCCAATAGAGCAAATGAGGGAACATCATGCTGGGTGATCCTATGCCAGTGTCATCCATGTGACACAATTAATTCCAAAGTTCTTAAGAGAGACCTTGAAAGCGCTCTTGCATTGTTTTTTCTAACCGCCATGTGAGTACTTGCCCTGTGTGATTTCTACATAAAATAGTTTGGTAGGTTGGTTGTTTTGTTTTGTTTTGCAAATGTAAATTTGGCATTTGAATAAAGTGGCCAGCCCATCAGAGTTGCATTCTCTGCAGTAAATTTTGAATGCTTGGCATTTTAGTTATAGAAAAGACCTCAGTGTCTGGTTTCTTACACTGCCAGATGATCTTCTGAATCTTTCTAAGACAATTCAAATGGAAGCAATTCATTTCTTGGCATGGTGCTTATATACTGTCCGGGTTTCACAGGCATACAACAATGAGGTGAGCACAATGGAGCTGTAGACCTTCAGTTTGGCTGTAAGTCTAATACCTCTTCTTTCCCATGATTTCATTCTGAGCCTTCCAAACACTGAACTAGCTCTGGCAATGTGGGTGTTTACCTTGTTATCAATACATACATTCATGTACAGTATACTGACAAGGTAAGTGAGCTTATCAACAGTATTCAAAACTTCTCCATTTGTTGTAAAAGATAGTTCCACATACAGATGGTGTGGTGCTGACTGATGGAGCACCTGTGTTTTCTTGCCATTAATTGTTAGGCTAAAATTAACACAAACAGCAGAGGATCAATCCATAATTTGTCACATCTCAGCTTCATAAACAGCACTGAATTCACAATTATCTGCAAACAAACAAAAAAAACATGCACCAATGCTCCCTTCAGTTTAATCTTGGGTTGTAGCTTTTTCAAACTGAAGAATTTGCGAGTAGTGCAGTAGCTGACCTTGATGTTGAGTTAGTCCTTATTGATTGAAGGTGTTTTTGTTAACATGCCTGAAAACATCATGCTAAAAAGCATGGGAGTAAGCACAGAGCTTTGTTTAACTCCATTGGTGACTGGGGAAGCATGATAGCATCATTATCTAGAACCCAGACAAGCATGTCATCATGAAATTTCTGTATAATATTGATGAAATTCTCTTAGCAACCAAATTTAGACATAATTTTCCATAGGCCCTCAAGACTGACAATACCAAATGCCTTGTTCAGATGTGCAAATATTTTGTGCAGACCTCTATTTGCTCCTGACATTTCTCCTGGTGTTGTTGGGCAGCCAACATAATGTTGATTATTCCTCCCCCCTATCTGAAGCCATACTGGCTCTGAGGCAGATGATCATCTTCCAGGTGAGGGATCAGTCTATTAAGAAGGACAATGGCAAGCACCTTGCCAGAAATGACTAAGAAAGAGATCCCCCTGTGATTGTCACAGGACCATGGAGGCATCCTTAACCTCCTGGGGGATAACATCCTCTTGGCATATAACCTGGAAAATTTCAGTCAGATTTTGTATGCGCAATGGATACCCCACCTTGTAAATCTCAGCTGGAATAGAATTGTGCTTTGCCACACAAAAATAGCCTATAGCATTCAGAACCTCTTCTTCTGTTGGAACTTCAGCTAGGGAAGGATTGAAAGAACTTCAACCTAAGGTAAACAGTCAATGTGTTCAGCACTAATTGATGACAATCTGTGGACAACACCATGGAAGTGTTCAGTCCATCTCTTCCGGATCATGTCATTGTCACTAATCAATATGGCTTCATCAGCACTGAATAGTTGAGATATACCATAGGTCTTTGGCCAATAAATAGCTTTCAGAGCATTATAAAAATGCTTTGCATAGTTACTGTCAGGGTAAAACTGGATTTTATCTGTCATCTTACTGAACCAAGAACCTTGCATCTTTTTTAGGCTTTTGATGGACTTGAGTGCTACCTTGTTAGAAATGGATGGACTATCCTGCTGATTAACCCTGTGCAGTTCTGATTTTTCATTTAGCAGCTTCTGAATTTCCCCATTATTTTCATGAAATCTTTCTTGACGTTTGTGAGTATTCTGACCCAGATGAGCAAATGCAGTGATGTACACCAAATTTGTGAAAGCTGTCAACTCCTTTTCCGTTCCACTGTTGACCACTGTGTGTTGGCTCAACTTTCCCTCCAAGTTAGCAACAAACTGTTCCAAGTTAGAAAGGTGCTTTAAACCATTGACATTAATTCTTTTAGTAGTCATTACTGCCTCAGGGCCACCACTTTTTTTGAATGTGAATATTTAGCTTGGAAAAGGTAAGTCTATGATCAGTTCAGCACTCTGTGCCACAAAATGTCTTTGTCACCTTCACATCTTGTCTTTCTCTTCTCCTTACAATCACAGAGTCTCTAATCAAGTGATTAAGAACATTTTTATATGACTCTAGATAGTTTTGATTTCTTTGTCAGAAATCTGTTTGTTCATATATGTTGATCATTTATCAATTTAGGAATGACTTGCTATAGCAGTAAGGCTAAATTCATGACCTCAGAGTGGACCATAGACATGTCTGAATGGTCCAGAATCACAAAGTATAAGGAATTCTCTAGGTAGAAGGTGGAGGAAGTATAACATTTATTTAGATTTCAGAAAATCAGATTCAAGGACCAATGCCCCCATTTGATATTGTGACAGTAGTATTCCAAAACCGATAAGCCCACCTCACTGTAGTAACAAGGAAAATATAACAAAATATTATAGCAAGAAACCAAGCCATACTGTAGTTTCCCCTCCATGGTAGGGCCCTCCTATAAAAAGATCACTCATGAATCCTAACTCTTTGGGCCCAGCACTCTCTCCTGCAGCTCTGCTGACTCAAAATTCCTTGATCTCCATGATTCTTTCTTGTTCAGCACTCCCTGATCTGCACTCTCAATGCTGGTTCACTGCTTCTTGATCCTGCTTCTCTCTGCTCTGCTGCTCCTGGTTCTGTTCTGCTACTCCCATTTCTGGGCTCCCATTTTTTTTTTAAGAATTTTTTTTAAATTTTATTTTATTTTTTTTTATTTTTATTTTTATTTTTTTATAAATTTCTTTATTTATTTTTAGTTTACCACACATGGTTCTACATAGTTTTGAGTTCCAGTTTTTCTCCCCTCCCTCCCCCCTCCCTCCCCAAGATGGCATGGAGTCTCATATAACTGTCATGTATGACTTTGCATTGAATTAATTTATGCACTAGTCAAGTCGTGGAGAAGAATTTTGACCAATGGAATGAATCATGAGAAAGAAGAAACAGAACCAAAAAAAAAAAAAAAACGCCAAAAACAAAAACAAAAGAGAAGCAGAAAAGGCGAGCATGTAGTGTGCCTCAGTCTGTATTCAAACTTCGCAGTTCTTTGTCTCGATGAAGATAGCATTCTCCATCGTGAGTCCCCTGGAGTTGTCCTTGCCCCTTAGGTTGCTGAGAAAAGCGCAGTATGTCAGGTTTGGTCCTCACGGAATCCACATATCTGTGGTTGTGCACAATGTTCTCCTGGCTCTGCTCCGCTCACTCAGCATTATGTCGTGTAGGTTTTTCCAGGTTGTTATGAAGTCTGCATCATCCCCATTTCTTATGGCACAATAGTATTCCATCACCTTCATATACCACAGCTTGTTCAGCCATTCCCCAATTGATGGGCATCCCTTTGCTTTCCAATTCTTGGCTACCACAAAGAGAGCTGCTATAAATATCCCATTTTAAACAGTCCTAGCTGTCATCTGATTGAGTAGAACTCAGTGTGCATATCATTGGCTCTGGTCTTAGCAACTCCCCTTAGGGCCCTGAGGGCATCACTCCCACATCTGCTTAGCACCTAGTAAACAGTGGCTTGGGGCCTACTTACTAAAGAAGATATAATCAGGCCTTCCCACCTAGGCCCACCTGAGCACTATTGAATGGGTGGGGAAGAATTTTGATCAGATTAATACTACACTTGCACGAAAAATATTTATGTTTATGTCCATTAAACTAGATACCATAAAAACTAGTCATAACTCAAGAAAAACAGCAGTTGAAGCAATCAGTATAGGAGACAAAATTTAATAAAGGAAGGGGTAATTAAGTCATGATCTGAGATTTTAAGCCATGAATACCTCAGATATAAATAACATTCACTATTCTCTAGAGAATTTTCCACAAAGAAACAAATTTGACCTCAGAGATATCCTTGAGATATGGGGGGTAACTGCTAATGAAAGAATACTTTAGTCAACAGAAAGAGCACCCTTAGTCTTTGTACCCAGGTATAAATGGCTGCAAAACATGCTCTTGGCTAGACACCGCTATGCTACTTGTATTATTTTTTAAGAAACTGTACCCTAGTTGTAAAATCTAAAGAGAACAGACATTTCCTGAACTTTGACTATGTTTCTATAATTTTCAAAGTCAGGATGAAACTAGGATTAGTTTCCTATATCTATAGATAACCATGATCATTATGCAGGCAGGAGTTGGCCTGTTTGAAAAGGAGACAAAGATTCAAACACCATTTGAAAAGAAAGAGAGGCAAAAAGCTTGGTAGAATGTTAGAAACTTGGTATACCAACTCTAAAGGGATTAATTCCAGAAGACCATCATTAACCCTCAAATGTCTTGATGCTTATCCATAATATTATGCCTGATGTCCAATAACTGTTGTCAAGTGATTTTGACTTGTTGGCATCCTCTGCCCTTAACCTCCTCTTCTCTTTTCTCTCTTCACTCACGATTGTTCCTTGCCTTTTCATTATAGACTTCACATGATACTCCGCTGATTGTGTGAAATAAAAATTCTCTGATTAAAAACCTCCTATTTTACATGTTTTTGGAATATGTGCTTATTTTTGTCCAAACTCCAAAATGACTTCTTGGAGACAGACAAAAATCAGTGATTATATGACCAAAAGATAAATTGGCATCAAAACATGCTGTACTACGCCTGGATCAACCAAAAGAAGAAATAATTGTGGAGTTTTGGGGAAGAAAGTGACACATATTATATTGAAAAATTATACAGTATAGTGCTTATGGGACAAAGAAAAGGAAAATTACAGTTACTGGAAAGGATATGGAAAAATTGAGACAACAATGTACTGTTGGTGGAGTTGTGAAATGTTCCAACAATTCTGGAGAACAATTTGGAACTATGCTCAAAGGGCTATAAAGCTTTGCACAAGCTTTCACTCAGCAAAAACACTACTAGGTCTGTATCCCAAAGAGATCAAAGAAAAGGGGGAAAGATCTATTTTTACAAAAATATTTATGGAAGCTCTTCTTTTGTGGCGGCAAAAATTGGAAATTGGAGGGATGCCAAATCAATTGGGGAATGGCTGAACAAGTTATGATATACAGATGTGATGGCATACTATTGTATTACAAAATTGATGAGTAAGACACTTTCACAAATACCTGGGAAGACATATAAATTCATGGAAAGTGAAGTGAACAGAATGAGGAGAGCATTGTATACCAAAACAGGCATTTGTAAGGATGATCAACTGTGAAAGACTTAACTAATCTGATCATGACAATGATACCAAGTCAATTCCAAAAAAGCCATAATGAAAAATCCTATGTACCACCAGAGAGAGAATTGAGGAACTTTAAATGGAGATTGAAGCATTTTTTAAAATTTATTTTTTCTCTGTTTTTGTTTTTCATCCTGGCTAATATGGAAATATGCTTTGTATGACTTCAAATGTATAATGTATATCAAATTGCTCCTCTTCTAAGGGGGGGGAGAGGAAGACTGGGGGAAATTTGGAATTTTTTTGGAGAATCTTAATGTTTTACATGTGATTGGGAAATGTTTAATGAAACAAAATACATTGGGGAAAAAAATTTGAGAATTTGGGTTGTTTACATGAACAAGAACCTCTATAATGTCTAGAATTAATTCTGTGTATGAAAGTTTTATTTAAAAATGGAAAAAAAGATCATTGCTGACTCCTTCATAAAAGATATGACATATATGTTACTAATTAAAAAGTCAAAATATTCTATATTTTTAAAAGGTAAACTTACGTAAAGTTTACAGCAAAGACATAAGATGTTCTCTATTAAGTCTACAGGAATCTGTCGAAATCTGAAAGACTTTGTAGAAGTTATTATCTCTCTTCCTCAGTAGCAAACATACATAATCTTTTCCACCTTTTAGAATCTTCCTTATTGAGCTTTTGTCATCATTCCCCCAATTCTTCCCATGAAGAGTGCCAAGTGGAACATAGTTATGAAAAGGAATAGCTTATTTGTTGAATATGTCTATAAAGTCTCTGGACTCTTATTACAATTTTGAAATTTGTAGAACTCTCATAAGAATTCAGCTAAATAGTAATTTTTTTTCCAATGAGGTTCATTTATTTTCTTCTTTTTAAATTTATTTAACATATTTAGTTTTCAGCATTGATTTTCACAAGAGTTTGAATTACAAATTTTCTCCCCATTTCTACCCTCCCCACACTCCAAGATGACATATATTCTGGTTGCGCTGTTCCACATTCAGCCCTCCCTTCTGTCACCCCACTCCCCTCCCATCCCCTTTTCCCTTCCTTTCTTGTAAGGCAAGATAAATTTCTACACCCCATTGCCTGTGTATCTTATTTTCTAGTTGCATGCAAAAACTTTTTTGTTTGTTTTTGAACCTCTGTTTTTAAAACTTTGAATTCCAAATTCTCTCCCCTCTTCCCTTCCCACCCACCCTCCCTAAGAAGTCAAGTAATTCAACATAGGCCACATGTGTATCATTATGTATAACCCTTCCACAATACTCATGTTGTGAAAGACTATATTTTGCTCCTTCCCAAGCCATCACACTTTATTGATTTTTCTCCCTTGACCCTGTCCCCTTTCAAAAGTGTTTGTTTTTGATTACCTCCACCCCCATCTGCCCTCCCCTCCATCATCCCCCACATTTTTTTATCTTCTTCTCTCTTCTTTCCTGTGGGGTAAGATACCCAATTGAGTATGTATGGTATTCCCTCCTCAGGCCAAATTTGATGAGAGCAAGATTCACTCATTCCCCCCTCACCTGCCCTCTCCCCTTCTCCCACAGAACTTCTTCCTCTTGCCACATTTATGTGAGATAATCTACCCCATTCTATCTCTCCCTATCTCCCTCTCTTAATATATTCCTCTCTCATCCCTTAATTTGATTTTATTTCTTTTAGATATCTTCCCTTCATCTTCAACTCACCCTGTGTCCTCCGCTCTTGCTCACTCTCTCTCTCTCTCTCTCTCTCTCTCTCTCTCTCTCTCTCTCTCTTTATATATATATATATATATATATATATATATATATATGTATGTATATATATATATATACATACACACATACATATACACATACATGCACATTCTCTTATATATATACATACATGAACATACATATATATGTGTGTGTATATATATATATATATATATATATATATATATGCATATTCCTTTCAGCTACTATGATATTGAGGTCTCATGAATCACACACATCATCTTCCTAAGTAGGAATGTAAACAACACAGTTCAATTTTACTAAGTCCCTTATGATTTCTCTTTCTTGTTTACTTTTTCATGCTTCTCTTGATTCTTGTGTTTGAAAGTCAAATTTTCTAATCAGCTCTGATCTTTTCACTGAGAAAGCTTGAAAGTCCTCTATTTTATTGAAAATCCATATTCTGCCTTGGAGCATGATACTCAGTTTTGCTGGGTAGGTGATTCTAGGTTTTAATCCTAGCTCCATTGACCTCCAGAATATCATATTCCAAGCCCTTCGATCTCTTAAAGTAGAAGCTGCCAGATCTTGCGTTATTCCGATTGTGTTTCCATAATACTCAAATTGTTTCTTTCTGGCTGCTTGCAGTATTTTCTCCTTGATCTGGCAGCTCTGGAATTTGGCAATATTCTTAGAACATTTCTTTTTGGGATCTGTTTGAGGAGGCAATCGGTGGATTCTTTCAATTTCTGTTTCGCCCTGTGGCTCTAGAATATCAGGGCAGTTCTACTTGATAATTTTTTGAAAGATGATATCTAGGCTCTTTTTTTGATCATGGCTTTCAGGTAGTCCAATTATTTTAAAATTATCTCTCCTGAATCTATTTTCCAGGTCAGTGGTTTTTCCAATGACATATTTCACATTATCTTCCAATTTTTCATTCCTTTGGTTCTGTTTTATAATATGTTGATTTCTTATAAAGTCACTAGCTTCCACTTGCTCCAATCTAATTTTTAAGGTAGTATTTTCTTCAGTGGTCCATTGGACCTCCTTTTCCATTTGGCTAATTCTGCCTTTCAAGGCATTCTTCTCCTCATTGGGTTTTTGGAGCTCTTTTGCCATTTGAGTTAGTCTATTTTTTAAGGTGTTGTTTTCTTCAGTGTATTTTTCAGTATTTTTTTGGGTCTCCTTTAGCAAGTCATTGACTTGTTTTTCATGGTTTTCTCACATCCTTCTCATGTCTCTTCCCAATTTCTCCTCTACTTCTCTAACTTGCTTTTCCAAATCCTTTTTGACCTCTTCCATGGCCTGGGACCAGTTCATGTTTTTCTTGGAGGCTTTTGTTGTAGGCTCTATGACTTTGTTTTCTTCTTTAGGCTGTATGTTTTGGTCTTCTTTGTCACCAAAGAAAGAATCCAAAGTCTGAGACTGAATCTGGGTTGGTTTTCGCTGCCTGGCCATATTCCCAACCAACTAACTTGACCCTTGAGTTTTTCAGTGGGGTATGACTGCTTGTAGACTAAAGAGTTCTACGTTCCACGATTGGGGGGGATGCACCAGCTCTGCCACACTAGCACTCCTTCCCCAAGAACCCCCAACCCGGACTGGGCTTAGATCTTCAGCAGGCTGTTGCACTCCTTCTCTGATCCGCCACTTAATTCCTCCCACCAGGTGGGCCTGGGGCTGGAAGCAATGACAGCTGTAGCTGCCCCACCTCCGCTGCCAAACTGTGAACTCCTTCCACTCCCACAGCTTTTTCCACTAACCTTCTCTCTTGTCTTTGGTGTTTGTGGGTTGAGAAGTCTGGTAACTGCTGCAGCTCACTGATTCAGGGCGCTTGGGCCTGCTCCGCCCGGCTCCTGGTCTGGTCAGCGCCGCTCATGCTGGGCTCTGCTCTGCTCCGCTCCCAGCTCCCAGCTCCCAGCTCCCAGCTCCATGTGGGATAGACCTCACCCAGAGACCATCCAGGCTGTCCTAGGCTGGAGCCCTGCTCCCCTCTGCTGTTTTGTGGGTTCTGCAGTTCTAGAATTGGTTCAGAGCCATTTTTATAGGTTTTTGGAGGGACTCAACAGGGAGCTCACTGCTTTCCAGTCGCCGTCTTGGCTCCACCCAGGTTCATTTATTTGCAAGGAAATTCAAATAAAATATCATATTTTTAAGTAAATGAAAGCCTATGCAATATTAGCAGCAAATGTTGTGATTAGAAATATATTTTACATGGGAAATAAGAATTAAATAAAATGATATAACTTTTCTATTTCTAGAACCAAGTAAACTATTACACAAAAATACAACTATATATTTAAATTTATTGAGTTTTCAGTGTGTTCTTAAGATGAACAAGCTATTTCCTCAAGCACTTCTCAGTCAGGGGAGGATATCTATACATATACATATGCATATATAACTATACACATATAAAATATACATAAGTGTATATGTGTATGTGTATATATGCACAGTATTTCCTTAAAAATACAATAAAAATATTGCTATAAGCTGTCATCTTGCTTTGGGAGCAAATGTGGATTAAATTTTAACCAAAAGAGTGCCTTAAACATTGTCTTTTAAGTCATCCATGAAAGGTTCATATACGGAGGAATGAATATAAGCATGTATTATACATGGATTCCTGTATGTATATAAACATACACATATGGAGAGAGAGAAGGAGAGACCAAGAAAGAGGTGGGGGGAGAGAGAGGAGAAGGGGATGGAAAGAAAATTTAATGTCAAATAAAATATATATGTTTATGTTATTTTTGATTATTTGTTAAATACTTTAACAGTGTGTATCTTTATACATATATATGTAAATAACATGTGAGTTTGACATACAGATTTTTTGTATCCACATGAGTTTCTCTAAATATGTCTCTCAGGGAGTCATGCATAGATATCTCTGGAATTTTGCCTATAGAGAACACAGTGATTTTTTTTTAAAAGAGAGGAGCAAGAGATTGGTGCCACAGAGCTGGCCCACTATGCTTTCTTCGATGAGGAAATATTTGACTGCAATTATAACTATCTCCCTACTTTAATATTGGGGGCCCAGAGAAAATTATTTTTAGGTTCATGCTACTCTGATAATTTCTGTTCCTTAATAATTAAGGAGTATCATGCTAATGATGAGTTTTTTTTCCTTTTCTGCCACATGCTACTTACACAAACACCATCACCAAAAATTAAATATTGAATGATCACATTAATTCAATCCAATGGCAAACAAAAGACAGAGAAATTATACAGATTAGCATATACCAGATAGTGCACAGATTAAATAAATTCTTCGAAAGTAAGTTAAATACCGAAGCTTATCCGAGAGACTGATCCCAAACAAGTGGAAATTCCTTGTAGTCTCATGTAGCAAGTGGGAAACATAGACACTTGTAGTGCCAGTACGATACTCACAGAGCCTACGGTGGCTATGAACATGTTGGTGTAGCTCTGAATCGCAAAATATAACAGATGCTCTTCATTGAAAACAGAACCAAAACATTTATTCAAAATCCAGAAAACCAAATCCCAACACGAGAAAGCCAAATCCATCATAGCAACAAAGAAATCTATACACATTAGCAATGCAGGGGCACCAACATCCCCAAGCCTTCCATCCATCAGGCCTTCTCACAAAGCAAGCTCCCCTAGGCAAAATGTCTGTCATCCACACTAGCTGCTGTTCTCTCTGTCTCCTCTCTTTCTTCCCAAGCTGCAATAACCTCTGAATTCCAGCTGTATTCATTCAGTAAGCTCTTCCCACCACAGGCTCCTATGATCAGACTTCTATGTGACTCAGATAGGTCACATGGGCCTATTAATGGATTGGAAAATTTTCAAATTGCATTACCATTAAATTTGGCCCCAAGATCTTTTGTGTCCATTACATAAGTCAATGGTACTTTAAGGGCAACTGGTGTCAACAGAACCATACAGCAATATAACAAGGATAACACAAAATAAGCACAAAAATCAATATCTTAGGGTGGAGATTGAGGACAAAATACCTATCATTTCCCCCTCAAATGAATAGGGCCCCAAATCCCTTGGGGTAAGGCATGAAAGTAGCTACTTCTATAGCTACTTCCTCCTGAAATTGGACTTGGAGCTGTCCCTGCCCCAAGAGGTCCCATTTGAGGGGTCAGTTCTTAAGCCAGCATTTGAAGTGTGATTCATACAAGGTCCAAGGGTGACACAGCACATTCTTGGACAAGTGGTGACATCCAGATCAAGTGGTCAGGCATCTACAAGTAGAAGGCACCAAAACTGGAGAAAGCAAATCTAGCAAACAAGTTGAAAAGCCAAAAAGAAATAAGGAGACGATAACCAGAAGCAGGATAGATATAGAATTAGCTGTGCTTTGGGAGTCCACGAAGCCACCATCATATCCTTATTCATGGCAAAGTATATGAGTTAAGGGTACAATTTGGTAGTCATTTTCTCCTGAATAAACAACAGTTACAATATTATCATTCCTGTGTGTATAATTTCCACAGCCTTTGGAACATTGGCTGGCTTCTGTTTTACCCATATTTTATCTCCCGATTTTATCCTATCAGTAGAACCAAACTCTTCAATTCCTCTGATAGTGATTTCAGTAGGAGGGTTAGTTTTCACAAGGGGTATTATTTATTTCACAAGGAGTAATGATCACTTGAACTATTCTGTTAATTTTACAAAACTGTATAGGTTCTTCACCTAAATTCTGGAATGTCACAATAATTTCTCTTCTATAATTTGAATCTATTACTCCAGCCAGTACATGTATTCCTTGAGCGGCTAATCCTGATTTAGGAAATATCCATCCAAAATGATTTTAAGGATTCTCATACATATTCCAGTAGAGACTTTTCTTATTTCTTTTCTATCCAACCTTAAGTTCTTTAAACAATGTAGGTCATATCCTGCTGAACCAGGTGTTCCCAGATACGGTGCTGGGACATCTTGCTTCACAGTCCAATATTCAATATTTGGAATCTTACATGTTTGTTGTTTTCTAATTTGCAGATTTGGGGTCATCATTCTGGCTAGAAGTGTACTTTCTCCCAATGGTCTATTATCCAAATTGCTTAAAACTGTGAACAAATTATCCCTCCAATGCTGATTCAAATTATTAGAACTTAACTTCCTTAACTGTTTTTTCAATAAGCCATTCATTCTTTCAGTTAACCCAGAAGCCTGTGGATAATATAGAATGTGATATATCCATTCTATATTGATTAATATATAATATCTCTTCATGTAATTACCTTTGAAATGTGACCCATTGTTACCATGAATCTGCATTGGGGTTCCATAATATAGACTTACAATATATAGAGTTTTACAGGTGTTTTTCTGGGTCGCATTCTTATAAGGACAAGACACTAGTACACCTGAATAGGTGTCAACACAAGTTCATATGAATTTCCATTCTTTATCTTGGGGTAGAGGTCCAATATAATCTATTTGCCAAATTTGGGCTGGGACTTTTCCCCTTGCTATCTCATCAGTTACTACCCAAATAACAGTTTGTTCCTTTTCCAATTGACATATATAACATTCCTTTGCTACCTGTTCTAACAGTGAATGAGAGACACTAATACCTCAATCTTTGTTCCCACTGGTGTGTGGCCTGGACCCATAAACAATTGGCCATTTGATGGACACATTTTGCTAGTACCAGATCAACAGCCAGTTTCAGAGCAGAAACAATATGTTGAGTAACAATCTTTCCTAGTCGATCAGTATGTGCATTTTACTCATATTCTGGCGTGATGATGGCCATGTGAGCATCTACATGAAAAATTGACAAGTTAGTAACCAAAGACATGCCCCATGTACTTTCCCATAATTCTTGGTCCCAGACTTGTTTTCCATATATTTCCCAATTTTCATTTTTCCACATGGGCATCCATGTAGCTAACCCATTATCTACCACCCATGAATCAGTGTATATATGACACTGTCCTCCTTGCTCTGTTTTGATAGCTTGATGTACTGTCATAAGTTCAGCATATTGGCTACTTTCACCTGTCCCAGTACTTTCCAAAGTCTGCTTAGTACATGGGCTATAGGTTACTGCTTTTCAGCATCTTTTGCCGCCCAAATGTTCTGCTGTTCCATCACTAAACCATGCATATTTCCTTTGTTCTTCAGTTAATCCATCATATCCCTCATTCCATTTTAACAAGGACTGTATCAACTGATGCTTTGGTTCAGGGAGTGTATCATTTCCCTCAGTATCTATGCTTGTTATAGATTCATGTAAAGCAGAAACTTTACTTTTTGCCTATTTTAAATCTATTTTGAATATACCATCTCCATTTAATTATGTTAGCCTCCTGTGCATATCCAATTCTGTGTGAAGCTGGGGTACTCACTACCCATGTCATAATTGGGATTCCAGGCCTTAATATTACTTCATGGCCCAGAGTCATTTGTTCAGTCTCTACCAAAGCCCAATATGCAGCTAACAACTGCTTTTCAAAAGGGATATATTGAACTCCAGATGGAGGGAGTTTCTTGGAGCAAAATACTAAGGGTCCATTTTGGTTTTGTTGTTTTTGCCATAAACTCCAATTTGCATATTCATCCTGTACAGTCACTTGTAATTCCACTGGGCTGTTTTGCATAGGCCATAAATCTAGGGCCAACTGTGTAGCAGCCTTGGCTACTTCAGAAGTCTTACCCTGCTCAAGATTCCAGTCAAATTCATATTACTTCCCAGGAACTTTATATAAGGGTTTCAAAACCTGTCCCAGATGCATAATATGATGCCTCCATTATCCAAAATAATCATATAAACTTTTGGGCTTCTTTCTTGTTGGTAGGGGTAGGAGAATCCTGAATCATTTGTTTGACTTTCAGGAGAATCTCTCACAGCCCCTTATTCCATTGTATACCTAAAATTTTTACTGTTTTAGCTGGTCCGTTAATCTTTGCAGGGTTAGTTTGGCACCCTTTGCTTTTCATACGCTCAATTAAAAGTGTCAAACTCTTCTCCATTTCTTTTACATTTTTTCACTGTATCATAATATCATCTATGTAGTGGGTAAGCTGTGTACCAGGCAATTCTAATGCATCCAACTGTTCAGCCACAATCTTATGACAAATAGTAGGGTCATGCAGATATCCTTGTGGCAAGCAGGTGAAAGTATATTGTCTGCCCTGCCAAGTGAAAGCAAACTGGTTTCATTGTTTAGAGTCTATTGGGATATTAAAGAAAGCATTGGCTAAATCAATTACTGTGTGCCAAAATATTTCTGGATCCTTTCCATTAAAGTAACAGTATCCAGAACAGCAGCACACAAGAGAGGAGTTACCTTATTCAATTGTCTATAATCCACTGTCATTCTTCACGTCTCACATTACATTTGGACTGCCCAAACAGGATTATTCCATCAATTGGTTGTAGGGATTAACACTCCTGCCTCACCATATTCCTTTATAGTACTGATAATTTCATCTTTCTCACCTGACACACAGATACTTCTTTAAAGAAATTACTTCAGAAGGCTCAGGTAAAGTGATTGGGTACATTTATTTTACCCACTATATTAATTTCTGTCTTACTTACTACAAATTAGTATCTCCCCTCAGGTAAATTTAAAGTCATCCCTCTCAATATATCTATTCCAAAGATGAATTCAGGAATGGGCACAATTAACAGGGTATATTCTTTCTTAGTAATGGTCCAATTTTCATTGTTAGTTCAAGTTATCTGGCTGATGTTTCAGCCCCTCCCAGTCCTGCGATGGTAATAGGAGTTCCATGTTTAAATTTATCATGGTTTCCATATATAAGGGAGGTCTCTGCCCCAGCATCTATTAATGCCCTAGTTACAGTATTTGATCCGTTTTTCCAATATATGGTCAAATTAATATGGGGTCTGTTATCTTGTCTGTGTAGCTCTTTAATCTGAACTGGGATTTGGCCGATTTCCTATTCTCTCTGCAAGTGTGACAAACTTGGATACAATGATTCAGAAGGATCCATAGGGGTGGTTCTTACTTACTTATTCAGTTTAATATTAAATATCTTTTCTCAGTACATCTTATACAATCCATTAGTTGGAATATCATCTATTCTTCCAAAATCTAAGCCTGATCTCAACAGAGTAGTAAACATTTTTTTTTTCTTGTCAATCTATTCTGACTTTGAATCCACTGGCTATTCACTCTTCTCTCTTGAGGAAATTTTTCTTTTCCCCATTCCCCTAAGTCACTTAACTGTGAAGTCTTATCTAACATCTATGAAAAGAGGTTGCCCTATTTCCCAATTTGTAGAATCAGAACTAGGTAATTATAAGCAGGAGGAGCAGTCTTCACTATCATAATTCTGTAAGAAACTGCTAAAGGGGTATTGTAGTATGTATCTGTGTTTCCAATCATGATTACAATCTTGATGACCTCCTCCTTTGACTTTCTCATAGAGTCTCTAAGTGAATACAAGGGTCTACCTCCACTAGGCCACGTGGAGTCAGTAAGATACAGTCTGCTGCATCCTTCTGCAGCTAAAACTAACAGATTGGTTGCATTGGTACCTCCTTTTATATTGTTCTCATTTGCCAATACCACTGGGACAGCCCTTCACATACTTGGGGTCAACATCACCCAAATTCACTGGCACCTTTAAGGCCTGTCAGTTACCCTCAACCTGCTTTAGTTTGTACACCTAAATAATTTTACTGAGGTATGGATTCTGAACGTGCTATAGCTTCTTGGAGCTACAGGTGAGAATTGGGTGACAGGTAGACACCCAAGTAGGACTAACAACATTGAAAATGGATCACAAAGTCCTCATACCGGAGATGTTGGTCCTCCCTGAACAGCCCATACACCTCAAATGTCTATGGCTATATGACCCTGAATAGGCTCAATCTTGGCTGACCTCAGAAGCCAGGCAGGTTTGGGCCTGAGAGAACACCTGGGAATACCAAACGTAGAATTACCAAGAAGATATTTTAAAGGTGCTCTAATTCAAAACACATGACAGATAGTTGGCACAGTGGATTGAGTTCCAAGTCTGAAGTCAGGAAAACTCATTTTCCCAAGTTCAAACCTGGCCTCAGACACTTGTCAGTTGTGTGACCCTGGGAAAGTCACTTAACCTGTTTGCCTCAATTTCTTCATCTGTAAAATGAGTTGGAGAAGGAAATGGCAAATCAGTGCAATATCTTTGCTAAGAAAACCCTAACTGGGATGACAAATAGTTAGACACAACTGAAAATGACTGAATAACAATGACAAGTTCAACACACACAATTTAAATATGAGGAAATTGAGGTCTATAACAGTTAAATAATTTGAGGATGGTAATGCAGATAATTACAATATGAATCCAGATGCTTAGTGTACAAATCCAGTGATTAGTTTTTCAAAGATGAAACACAATTCTCACCAAAAAAATAGATTATGATGACAATATTATGATTCCTGTTGCATTTGAAATTGAATTTTCAATAAAATGCCTTTTAAGAATGGAAGTGTGGGGGCAGAGCCAAGATGGGACTTGCTTAAGCTCCCTCCCCAACACCTCCAAACACCTGTAAAAAATGGCTCTAGAGCTGTGAAACCAATGAATTAGCAGAAGGAAACAGGTCTCCAGCCCAGGAGATCATGGATGAATGATGGGAAGGGTCTATCTCATGGTGATGAGAGCAGAGGGCAGCCCAAAGTATTTTAGGGTTAGCTCCTGAGGCTGCTTCCAGAG